>NC_053025.1:132843104-132967760 GCF_003073215.2 Triticum urartu | reverse complement strand
CCCCGCTTCACATGTAGATCCCGCCATGACGCTCTACTTGGAACTGCACCAACTGACAGCTCCACCATTCAATAAAAATACGTATCCGGTTTGTGACTTAGAGTCATCTGGATCAGTGTCAAAGCTTGCATCGACGTAACCGTTTACGGTGAGCTCTTTGTCACCTCCATAAACAAGAAACATATCCTTAGTCCTTTTCAGGTATTTCAGGATGTTCTTGACCGATGTCCAGTGATCCACTCCTGGATTACTTTGGTAGCTCCCTGCTAAACTAATAGCAAGGCACACATCAGGTCTGGTACACAGCATTGCCTACATGATAGAACCTATGGCTGAAGCATAGGGAGTGACTTTCATTTTCTCTCTATCTTCTGCAGTGGTCGGGCATTGAGTCTGACTCAACTTCACACCTTGTAACACATGCAAGAACCTTTTATTTGCTTGATCCATTTTGAACTTCTTCAAAACTTCATCAAGGTATGTGCTTTGTGAAAGTCCAATTAAGCGTCTTGATCTATCTCTATAGATCTTGATGCTCAATATGTAAGCAGCTTTACCAAGGTCTTTCTTTGAAAAACTCCTTTCAAACACTCCTTTATGCTTTCTAGAAAAATTCTACATTATTTCTGATCAACAATATGTCATTCACATATACTTATCAGAAAGGCTGTAGTGCTCCCACTCACTTTCTTGTAAATACATGCTTCACCACAAGTCTGTATAAAACTATATGCTTTGATCAACTCATCAAAGCGTATATTCCAACTCCAGGATGCTTGTACCAGTCCATAGATGGATCGCTGGAGCTTGCACACTTTGTTAGCACATTTTGGATCAACAAAACCTTCTGGTTGCATCATATACAACTCTTCTTTAAGATATCCATTAAGGAATGCAATTTTGACATCCATTTGCCAAATTTCATAATCATAAAATGCGGCAATTGCTAACATGATTCGGACGGACTTAAGCATCGCTATAGGTGAGAAGGTCTCATCATAATCAACTCCTTGAACTTGTCGAAAACCTTTTGCAACAAGTCGAGCTTTGTAGACAGTAGCATTACCGTCAACGTCAGTCTTCTTGAAGATCCATTTATTCTCTATGGCTTGCCGATCATCGGGCAAGTCAACCAAAGTCCACACGTTGTTCTCATACATGGATCCCATCTCAGATTTCATGGCCTCAAGCCATTTTGCGGAATCTTGGCTCATCATCACTTCCTCATAGTTCGTAGGTTCATCGTGGTCAAGTAACATGACCTCCAGAACAGGATTACCGTACCACTCTGGTGCGGATCTTACTCTGGTAGACCTACGAGGTTCGGTAGAAACTTGATCAGAATTTCATGATCATCATCATTAGCTTCCTCACTTACTGGTGTAGGAATCACTGGAACTGATTTATGTGATGAACTACTTTCCAATAAGGTAGCAGGTACAGTTACCACATCAAGTTCTACTTTCCTCCCACTCACTTCCTTCAAGAGAAACTCCTCTAGAAAGGATCCATTCTTAGCAACAAATATCTTGCCTTCGGATCTGTGATAGAAGGTGTACCCAACAGTCTCCTTTGGGTATCCTACACATTTCTCCGATTTGGGTTCGAGCTTATCAGGTTGAAGCTTTTTCACATAAGCATCGCAGCCCCAAACTTTAAGAAACGACAACTTTGGTTTCTTGCCAAACCACAGTTCATAAGGTGTCGTCTCAACGGATTTCGATGGTGCCCTATTTAATGTGAATGCAGCTGTCTCTAAAGCATAACCCCAAAATGATAGCGGTAAATCAGTAAGAGACATCATAGATCACACCATATCTAATAAAGTGCGGTTACGACATTCGGGCACACCATTACGTGGTGGTGTTCCAGGTGGCGTGAGTTGCAAAACTATTCCGCATTGTTTCAAATGAAGAACAAACTCATAACTCAAATATTCTCCTCCACGATCAGATCGTAGAAACTTAATTTTCTTGTTACGATGATTTTCCACTTCACTCTGAAATTCTTTGAACTTTTCAAATGTTTCAGACTTATGTTTCATCAAGTAGATATATCCATATCTGCTCAAATCATCTGTGAATGTAAGAAAATAACGATACCCGCCGCGAGCATCAATACTCATCGGACCGCATACATCAATATGTATTATTTCCAACAAGTCTATTGCTTGCTCCATTGTTCCAGAGAACGGAGTCTTAGTCATCTTGCCCATGAGGCATGGTTCGCAAGCATCTAGTGATTCATAATCAAGTGATTCCAAAAGCCCATCAGCATGGAGTTTCTTCATGCGCTTTACACCAATATGACCTAAACGGCAGTGCCACAAATAAGTTGCACTATCATTATTAAACTTATATCTATTAGCTTCAATACTATGAACATGTGTATCACTACTATCAAGATTTAGTAAAAATAGACCACTCATCAAGGGTGCATGACCATAAAAGATATTACTCATATAAATAGAACAACCATTATTCTCTGATTTAAATGAATAACCGTCTCGCATCAAACAAGATCCAAATATAATGTTCATGCTCAACGCTGGCACCAAATAACAATTATTTAGGTTTAAAACTAATCCCGAAGGTAGATGTAGAGGTAGCGTGCCGACGACGATCACATCGATTTTGGAACCACTTCCTACGCGCATCGTCACCTCATCCTTAGCCAATCTTCGCTTAATCCGTAGCCCCTGTTTCGAGTTGCAAATAATAGCAAGAGAACCAGTATCAAATACCCAGGCACTACTGCCAGCATTAGTAAGGTACACATCAATAACATGTATATCAAATATACCTTTCACTTTGCCATCCTTCTTCTCCGCCAAATACTTGGGGCAGTTCCGCTTCCAGTGACCAGTCCCTTTGCTATAGAAGCACTCAATCTCAGGCTTAGGTCCAGACTTTGGCTTCTTCACTTGAGCAGCAACTTGCTTGCCATTCTTCTTGAAGTTCCCCTTCTTCCCTTTACCCTTTTTCTTGAAACTGGTGGTCTTGTTGACCATCAACACTTGATGTTCCTTCTTGATTTCTACCTCTGCTGCCTTTAGCATTGCGAAGAGCTCGGGAATTGTCTTATCCATCCCTTGCATATTATAGTTCATCACGAAGCTCTTGTAGCTTGGTGGCAGTGATTGAAGAACTCTGTCAATGACACTATCATCAGGAAGATTAACTCCCAACTGAGTCAAGTGGTTGTGGTACCCAGACATTCTGAGTATATGTTCACTGACAGAACTATTCTCCTGCATTTTGCAGTTGTAGAACTTATTGGAGACTTCATATCTCTCAATCTGGGCATTTGCTTGACATATTAAGTTCAACTCCTGGAACATCTCATATGCTCCATGACGTTCAAAACGTCGTTGAAGTCCCGGTTCTAAGCCGTAAAGCATGGCACACTGAACTATCGAGTAGTCATCAGGTTTGCTCTGCCAGACGTTCATAACATCTGGTGTTGCTTCTGCAGCGGGTTTGTCACCTAAAGGTGTTTACAGGACGTAATTCTTCTGTGCAGCAATGAGGATAACCCTCAAGTTACGGACCTAGTCCGTGTAGTTGCTACCATCATCTTTCAACTTAGATTTCTCTAGGAACGCATTAAAATTCAAAGAAACAACAGCACAGGCCATCTATCGACAACAACATAGACATGCAAAATACTATCAGGTACTAAGTTCATGATAAATTAAAGTTCAATTAATCATATTACTTAAGAACTCCCTCTTAGATAGACATCCCCCTAATCATCTAAGTGATCACGTGACCCATATCAACTAAACCATGTCCGATCATCACGTGAGATGGAGTAGTTTTCAAGGGTGAACATCACCATGTTGATCATATCTACTATATGATTCACGCTCGAACTTTCGGTCTCAGTGTTCCGAGGCCATATCTGCATATGCTAGGCTCGTCAAGTTTAACCCGAGTATTCCACGTGTGCAAAACTGGCTTGCACCCGTTGTATGTGAACGTAGAGCTTATCACACCCGATCATCACGTGTGGTGTCTCGGCACGATGAACTGTAGCAACGGTGCATACTCAGGGAGAATACTTATACCTTGAAATTTAGTGAGAGATCATCTTATAATGCTACTGCCGAACTAAGCAAAATAAGATGCATAAAGGATAAACATCACATGCAATCAATATAAGTGATATGATATGGCCACCATCATCTTGTGCCTTTGATTTCCATCTCCAAAGCACCGTCATGATCACCATCGTCACCGGCTTGACACCTTGATCTCCATCAAATCATCGTTTTCGTCTCGCTAACTATTGCTTCTACAACTATCGCCTACCGCTTAGTGATAAAGTAAAGCAATTACATGGCGATTGCATTTCATACAATAAAGCAACAACCATATGGCTCCTGCCAGTTGCCGATAACTCTGTTACAAAACATGATCATCTCATACAATAAAATTTAGCATCATGTCTTGACCATATCACATCACAACATGCCCTGCAAAAACAAGGTAGACGTCCTCTACTTTGTTGTTGCAAGTTTTACGTGGCTGCTACGGGCTGAGCAAGAACCGTTCTTACCTACACATCAAAAACCACAACGCTGTATAGTGATTGCTTTTTGATCTTCAGAAAGTACCTGTTCATTGAATCCGATTCAACTAAAGTTGGAGAAACGGACACCCACTAGCCACGTATGTGCACAGCACGTCGGTAGAACCAGTCTCGCGTGAGCGTACGCGTAATGTCGGTCTGGGCCGCTTCATCCAACAATACCGCTGAATCAAGAATCAACTAGTGACGGCAAGCAATATGTATATGCCCATGCCAACAACTCCTTTGTGTTCTACTCGTGCATATACGCATAGACCTGGCTCGGATGCCACTGTTGGGTAACACAATAATTTCAAAAAATTCCTACCACTAGTAGAAAAAGGGTCAAAGGTGAAGCACATTAGTGCCGGTTTGAATTAGAGCCGGCACTAATGTGTACATTAGTGCCGGTTCATGGCGGCGATCAATAGTACTGGTTCGTGGCGAACCTTTAGTACCGGTTCATGCCACGAACCGGTACTAAAGAGGCTGTGTCAGCCTGCGGTCAGGCTATGGCCCCACCATCACCATTTAGTGCCGGTTCGTACCACGAACCGGTACTAATGAGGTTATGGCAAGCTGTTTTTAGTCCCACCTCGCCAAGAGAGAGGCAGTATGAGCAGTTTATAAGCCGTGAGTGCACAGACAATGACGAAGAGTTGCAATGCTCACCTACATGTTGATTAGCTTCAAGCCTTGCGGAATAGCATAGATTGCACTGAGCTATGTGCAGTGCAGTCTACACTATTCCGAATGGCTTGAAGCAAATTAACCAGCATTGCACCTCTTTTTTATTTTTAATAACTTATTTAAACTCCGGACTTCTTTTGTGTTCAATATGCGGCATTTAAAGCGACGTCATCAATTTCCAACATGTTCTGACATCATTTGTTGTTTTTCGGTCATTTACCTAATTGTTTAGAGAGCTAAATGACCGTGAAATTGAAAATCACTACAAAATGAATCCTGAAAATGTTGAAACTTGGCATGGTATCATCATATCACCCGCATAGCATGCGCGAAAGAGTAGAGAGGGTCACGGCAAAAACTGGACGCACTTCGTGTACAAACTGGACAAACTCTTTCCGAGTATCAGGGTTTCGGAGTCCGGAGTGGGTACTAATGTGCAACTCTTTGCTTGGTTTTGTTAGGGTGGTCCCTAGGAAGTCCCAAAACAATGGCATGAACCACCTCTACACAAGATTCCCTCATGTTCGTCGGTTATGGTACTTTCAGCCTATAAGTACTTAGACTCAGAGTGAGGAACCGATGCCGGTGAAGATCCTACACAAGGAGTGAGTGAATATTTGGCATGTACCACCCTAAGAGCACTTTTAAACACATGGTATGCCAACTCCTAGCTTTTCGTGCCATCCCGATGCTCCGGAGCCCCTCTATGGCGAAACCCTAGCCCCTCTACAACTTTCACCGAAGCCCAGAGTGGGTACTAATGTGCATCCCACCAATCAGGAAGAATCACACAGATTGTGTGTTTCTTTCTAGCTCTTGCGAGTCGTTGGATCAAGGGTGTGTTTCTTCCTAGCTCATGTGAGTCGTTGGATCGAAACTACCACAATCACTTTATGAGCCAGACGACCCTATATATAGCCCACCTCTCGCCTTCCCTGCATAAGTCTTTCAGTTCATCGACTACATACATCTACCAGTTCATCGACTGCATACATCTACCAGTTCATCGACTGAATACAAATCATTCGGATTCGCCATCATACATCCAACCCTGCATTTGATATGCATATATATGCATCACGAGCCACGGTTGGGCTATATGATGGCGATACCGATTGGTTTGTTCTAGATCCGACATAAAAGGTTTGATACAACTTCTTTTTTGTGACATAAGAGCTATCTCTCCTCCTACCTATTTTAGTTACACAACTATCTATTTGTGCCAAATTTTCACTTTTGCTGTTGCTCTTGCATCATAAGCATCCATGTTAATTGGACTTACAAGTAATGCAATTTAACCAAACTATCTTGTGATCTTCGCCAAGAGAGAGGCAGTATGAGCGGTTTATAAGCCGTGAGTATGCAGCATTTAAAGCGACGTCATCAATTTCCAACATGTTCTGACATCATTTGTTGTTTTTTGGTCATTTACCTAATTGTTTAGAGAGCTAAATGACCGTGAAATTGAAAATCACTACAAAATGAATCCTGAAAATGTTGAAACTTGGCATGGTATCATCATATCACCCGCATAGCATGCGCGAAAGAGTAGAGAGGGTCACGGGAAAAACTGGACGCACTTCGTGTACAAACTGGACATACTCTTTCCGAGTATCAGGGTTTCGGACGAGAACTCATCTGTTACATGGCCACTTCAATGTTTTTTAAACTTATTTGAACTCCGGACTTCTTTTGTGTTCAGTATCCAGCATTTAAAGCGATGTCATCAATTTCCAACATGTTCTGACATCATTTGTTGTTTTTCGATCATTTACCTAATTGTTCAGTATGCAGCATTCAATTTCCAGAAGAAAATAAATAGAAGAAAATAAATAATGCAGAAAATAAAAAACTATACAAAAAAATTACTCAAAAATAAATAGAAGAAAATAAATAATGCAGAAAAGAAAAAACTATATAAAAAACTACTCAAAAATAAATAGAAGAAAATAAGTAATGCAGAAAAGAAAAAACTATATAAAAAATTTGTTGGCGCGCTGCCCAGTGGGCCTGCCAGACCTAGGGTGTGCAGCAAATGCAGGCCCAGAAGGGCCAGCAGACTCACAGGGCAGCGCGCCCTAATTAATTAGGCCCAGAAGCCTGCTATATAGAGGAGTTCGAAGAGGTAGCCGCGGCTGGGTTTATAAACCAGTGCGGCTGCCCTTCGCCGGGCGAGGTGGGACTAAACTTTGGGGTGGCAGCGCAAGGCCTTTAGTACCGGTTGGTGGCTCCAACCGGTACTAAAGACCACCCTTTAGTACCGGTTGGAACCACCAACCGGTACTAAAGGCCTGCTCTTCCCGCCTCTTTGCCTGGCCAAAGTAGGCCTTTAGTACCGGTTGGTGGCTCCAACCGGTACTAAAGGCTCACCCTATATATACAGCACTTATGAAATTTCAGTTACATCTCCCCACTTCTTTCGTCAACCTCTCGCGCGCCGCTCCCGTCGTCGCCGCCCGTCGCCCGTCGTCGTCGTCGTCCCCGCCACCGCCCCGAACGCCGCGCGCCGCCGTCCGTCGTCGTCCCGCGCCGCGGTCCCGTCGTCGTCCCGCGCCGCCGTCCGTACGTATCTCGCTCTCTCCTCGCGCGTACCCGGCCGCCGCGCCGCGCGTCGTCCGCCCCGAACACTGCGCGCCGCCGTCTGTCCCCCCCGCCGCCCCGAACGCCGGCGCCCCCGCCCCGTACGCCGCCGCCCCCGCCCCGTACGCCGGCGCCCCCGCTCGTACGTATGGGGCGACGGCGTACGGGGCCGCACACACACATATACCACACACGCATACACACACATACACACATACGTACACACACAGACTATGTACTTATATAAATGTTAGATTAATGTCGAATGTTAGATGAATTAGATAGAAAAGTTAAATATATAGTAATGTCAATTGAATATATAGTTAGATATATTAATGTCAAATGTTAGATGAATATATATTTGGCTAGATATAGGTGTTTAATGTTTCACCTATATGAACATAGGAAATGTCATCTGACGACGAAAAAGATTTTATTATGTGCGAACACTGTGAAGACCAGCGCGGCCTGTGCGACCAAAATTTCCTTGTTGATGGTAGGCGCTTCAGCATCAAGCTGGATGAGACATTCGAAGTTGATACAGTAAGTCACTTTGTCAATTATTATTTGAATGCAAAACTTATGCTTCATTTGCTTCAACTTATAATTTTAAATTTTCACTATTCTACTAGCGCATCCCCTGCCATGCAAGAATTTTTGTCTTGGATAAGATAGGTTTTAGTGCTATAGATGATATGGAGGTAAAGAGAGTTTACTTGAAGACGGAGCATGGGTATACTTTCAACGTCAAATTATATAATGGAGACACATACACCCATTTTGAATGCAAAACTTGGCAAGCACTATGCAAGGCTTATGCATTTGAGCCTGATATGGTTATCACCTTTGATATTCGTCCGGAAGATGATATTGAAGGTAATATAGACATCTGGGTCGATGTGCAAACGCCTCCAGTTCTACCATTTGGTGAGTTTTTCTCAACCATGCATGCATATGTGTTTATGTCTTTGATACAGTTTATTCAAAAATAGTTGACAACTAATTTGTATTGTCAGCTTATTTCGGTTCAAGCAAACATGTCCGGCGCTTGGTAGACAGGACCTACTACTGCCCCGGGGCTCAACTAAACTACGAGGAGATAAGTCATTATGTTTCATGGCTTGATGATCTTAATACTGTCAAGACAATTTTTTTTCCTAAACTTAGAAATGTTAGTACTCAAAACGTGCGACCAATGGTGATCGTATTGAACTACGGTCACATCTATAATCGAAAGATGGTAAGATTTTAAATATTTGTCCTTAATTAGTGCATCTTTTGCATACATTATTTTTGAAGCTAAACTTTCATTGCTTAGTATATTAATTACTATACGGTGTTCTTCAACAGGGACTTCCGATGACAGTTGTGCCTCAGTGGATCGAGACAAAAGGTCGCATGTCAATGGTTAGCTTACGACCAAGATTTCCTACATTGCACATGAGTGCATTCAGGATTTCTGAAAGCGAAGAATGCTTAATAGTGAAAGATTGGAGCAAAATTGTTAACGATCACAGAGAAGTACTAGGGGGCAGCAAGGAGAAGCGCAACCCAAGATTAGAAGACAGATTCATCTGCATGCTCCAGTATGATGAATCAGGAGAGCTATACATGTTCTATGTTATTCTACCTGAGAGGGAGCAGCAGGATCAGTAGCTACTAGTTCATGCTCTCTATTAGTACTTGTCTCATGTCCGTGTCCTGAACTTCGATGTTGGTGATGATTATGTTGAACTTGATGATATCTTTGCTTCTGTTACAAAGTGAATGTTTCCTCTTTAAGCTAGCCAGCGTTGATGATGATTAGATAGCTAGCGGTAATGACTATGATGATTAAATAGTGGTAATTAGACGACTATGATGATTTTTAGCTAGCTAGAGTTTATTTATTTATTAATATGCGATGACGATGATGATGATGACGACTACAACTCATTATAACGTAAAACAATCCTAAATTAAATTGATAACACAAATTTAATTGAAAAATACAAAATAAAACAAAAACCCACAAGCATTTAGTACCGGTTGGTGTTACCAACCGGTACTAAAGGGCTCCCGGCCCCCGGAGCTGGCTCGTGCCACGTGGATCCCCTTTAGCACCGGTTCGTGCTGAACCGGTACTAAAGGGGGGGGGGGCTTTAGTGCCGAAACGTTAGTGCCGGTTCCTAAACCGGCACTAAAGGGCCTTACGAACCGGTGCTATTGCCCGGTTCTGCACTAGTGTACGCACACGCAAGATCCATCTAGGTGATGCATAGCAACGAGAGGGGAGAGTGTTGTCCACGTACCATCGTAGACCGTAAGTGGAAGCGTTATGACAACATGGTTGATGTAGTCGTAAGTCTTCACGATCCGACCGATCATAGTACTGAAGATACGACACCTCCGTGATTTGCACACGTTCAACTCGGTGACGTCCCACGAACTCTAGATCCAGCTGAGTTTCGAGGGAGAGCTTCATCAGCACGATGGCGTGATGATGAAGTAACCAACGCAGGGCTTCGCCTAAGCACTACAACGATATGACCGAGGTGGAAATCTATGAAGGGGGGCACCGCACCCGGGTAAACAATCAACTTGTGTGTCTATGGGGTGCCCCCTCCCCTGTATATAAAGGAGTGGAGGACGGGGAGGGCCGACCCTCTATGGCGTGCCCTAAGGGGGGAGTCCTATGTTGGAAATATGCCCTAGAGGCAATAATAAATTAGTTATTATTATTATATTTCATTGTTCATGATAATCGTTTATTATCAATGCTAGAATTGTATTGATAGGAAACTCAGATACATGTGTGGATAAATAGACAACACCATGTCCCTAATAAGCCTCTAGTTGACTAGCTCGTTGATCAATAGATGGTTACGGTTTCCTGACCATGGACATTGGATGTCATTGATAACAGGATCACATCATTAGGAGAATGACGTGATGGACAAGACCCAATCCTGAGCCTAGCACAAGATCGTGTAGTTCGTTTGCTAAAGCTTTTCTAATCTCAAGTATCATTTCCTTAGACCATGAGATTGTGCAACTCCCGAATACCGTAGGAGTGCTTTGGGTGTGCCAAACGTCACAACATAACTAGGTGGCTATAAAGGTACACTACAGGTATCTCCAAAAGTGTCTGTTGGGTTGGCACGAATCGAGACTGGGATTTGTCACTCCGTGTAAATGGAGAGGTATCTCTGGGCCCACTCGGTAGGACATCATCATAATGTGCACAATGTGACCAAGGAGTTGATCACGGGATGATGTGTTACAGAACGAGTAAAGAGACTTGCCGGTAACGAGATTGAACAAGGTATCGGGATACCGACGATCGAATCTCGGGCAAGTACAATACCGCTGGATAAAGGGAATTGAATACGGGATTGATTGAATCCTCGACATCGTGGTTCATCCGATGAGATCATCGTGGAACATGTGGGAGCCAACATGGGTATCCAGATCCCGCTGTTGGTTATTGGCCGGAGAGTTGTCTCGGTCATGTCTGCATGGTTCCCGAACCCGTAGGGTCTACACACTTAAGGTTCGATGACGCTAGGGTTATTAGGAAGACTTGTATGTGATTACTGAATGTTGTTCGGAGTCCCGGATGAGATCCCGGACGTCACGAGGAGTTCAGGAATGGTCCGTAGGTAAATATTTATATATGGAAAGTTGTTGTTCGGGTTCCGGGAAAAGTTCGGTTTTTTCCGGTATTGTACCGGGAAGCTTCCGGAGGATTCCGGAGGGGTCCGGAGGTCCGGAAAATGTTCCACCACGTCCAATACAACAGCATGGGCTGTAGGGGGGCGCCCTAACCTTAATGGGCCAAGGGCACCAGCCCCCCCAAGGCCCATGCGCATGGGAGAGGGGAAACCCTAAGGGGGAGGGCCTCCACTTGACTTGGGAGGCACTCCTCCCCCCTTTGGCCGCCGCCCCCAACCCTAGATGGGATCTAGGGGGGCCGGCCCCCTCTCTCCCCACCTATAAATAGTGGAGGGGTGGGAGGGCGGCCATACCCTTGAACCTGGCGCAGCCCCTCCCCTCCAATACCTCTCCTCCTCCGCGTGAGCTTGGCGAAGCCCTGCCGGAGAACTGCCACTCCATCACCACCACGCCGTCGTGCTGCTGTTGGACTCTCTTACTCAACTCTCCTTCCTCCTTGCTGGACCAAGGCGTGGGAGACGTCTCCATTCCGTATGTGTGTTGAACGCAGAGGTGCCGTCCGTTCGGCGCTAGGATCATCGGTGATTTGGATCACGATGAGTACGACTCCATCAACCCCGTTCACTTGAACACTTCCGCTTATCGATCTACAAGGGTATGTAGATGCACTCTCCTTCCCCTCATTGATAGATTACTCCATAGATTGATCTTTGTGATGCGTAGAAAATTTTAAATTTCTACTACGATCCCCAACAGTGGCATCATGAGCTAGGTCTATGCGTAGTTTCTATGCACGAGTAGAACACAAGTTGTTGTGGGCGTCGATATTGTCAATTTACTTGCCGTTACTAGTCTTATCTTGATTCGGCGACATCGTGGGATGAAGCGGCCCAGACCGACCTTACACGTACGCTTACGTGAGACTGGTTCCACCGACTGACATGCACTAGTTGCATAAGGTGGCTAGCGGGTGTCTGTCTCTCCCACTTTAGTCGGATCGGATTCGATGAAAAGGGTCCTTATGAAGGGTAAATAGAAATTGGCATATCACGTTGTGGTTTTCGCGTAGGTAAGAAACGTTCTTGCTAGAAACCTATAGCAGCCATGTAAAAACTTGCAATAACAATTAGAGGACGTCTAACTTGTTTTTGCAGCATATGCCTTGTGATGTGATATGGCCAAAAGGATGTGATGAATGATATATGTGATGCATGAGATTGATCATGTTCTTGTAATAGGAATCACGACTTGCATGTCGATGAGTATGACAACCGGTAGGAGCCATAGGAGTTGTCTTAATTTATTTATGACTTGCGTGTCAACATAAACGTCATGTAATTACTTTACTTTATTGCTAAAGCATTAGCCATAGTAGTAGAAGTAATAGATGACAAGACAACTTCAAGAAGACACGATGATGGAGATCATGATGATGGAGATCATGGTGTCATGCCGGTGACAACGATGATCATGGAGCCCCGAAGATGGAGATCAAAAGGAGCAAAATGATATTGGCCATATCATGTCACTATTTGATTGCATGTGATGTTTATCATGTTTTACATCTTATTTGCTTAGAATGACGGTAGCTTAAATAAGATGATTCCTCACTAAAATTTCAAGAAAAGTGTTCCCCCTAACTGTGCACCGTTGTGAAGGTTCGTTGTTTCGAAGCACCACGTGATGATCGGGTGTGATAGATTCTAACGTTCGAATACAACGGGTGTTGACGAGCCTAGCATGTACAGACATGGCCTCGGGACACATGCGAAACACTTAGGTTGACTTGACGAGCCTAGCATGTACAGACATGGCCTCGGAACACGGAAGACCGAAAGGTCGAACATGAGTCGTATAGAAGATACGATCAACATGAGATGTTCACCGTTGATGACTAGTCCGTCTCACGTGATGATCGGACACGGCCTAGTCGATTCAGATCATGTTTCACTTAGATGACTAGAGGGATGTCTATCTGAGTGGGAGTTCATTAAATAATTTAATTAGATGAACTCAATTATCATGAACATAGTCTAAATTGTCTTTGCAAATATGTTGTAGATAAATAGCTCACATTGTAGCTCCCTGTTTCAATACGTTCCTAGAGAAATATTAAGTTGAAAGATATTGTAAGCAATGATGCGGACTAGGTTCGTAGTCCGAGGAGTGTCCTCACTGCTACATAGAAGGCTTACGTCTTTGATGCACCGCTCGATGTGCAAACCCCTACAACGTCATCTGTGGATGTTGTGAACACCCGACAGACACATCCTGATGACTACTTGATAGTTTAGTGCACCATACTTTACGGCTTAGAATCGGGATTCCAATGACGTTTTGAATGCCATAGAACATATGAGATGTTCCAAGAGCTAAAATTGGGATTTCAGGCTCATGCCCATGTTGAGAGGTGTGAGACCTCTGACAAGTTCTTTTGCCAACAGGATGGAGGAGAATAGCTCAGCTAGTGAGCATGTGCTCAGAATGTCTGGGTGCTATAATCACTTAAATCAAGTGGGAGTTAAACTTCCAGATAAGATAGTGATTGATAGAGTTCTCTAGCCACTATCACTAAGCTACTAGATCTTCATGATGAACTATGACATGCAAGGGATGGAGTTGATCCCGGAGCTGTTCGCGGTGCTTAAGACCGCAAAAGGTAGAAATCAAGAAGGAGCATCAAGTGTTGATGGTTTAACAAGACCACTGGTTTCAAGAAGGGCAAGGGCTAGAAGGGAAACTTCATGGATGGCAAACCAGTTGCCGCTCCAGTGAAGGAACCCATGGTTGAACCCAAACCCGAGACTAAGTGCTTCTATTGTAAGGGGAACGGTCACTGGTAGCGGAATTACCCCAAATGCATGGTAGATAAGAAGGCTGGCAACTTCAAAGTATATACGTGTTATTAATGTGTACCTCACTTGTACTCCTGGTAGCACCTGGGTATTGGATACCAGTTCAGTTGCTATTATTGGTGACTTGAAGCAAAAGCTACGGAGTAAACGGAGACTGGCTAAGGGCGAGGTGACGATGTGTGTTGGAAGTGTTTCCAAAGTTGATGAGATCACCATCGCGCGCTCCATCTGCCTTCGGGATTAGTATTGAACCTAGATAAATGTTATCAGGTGTCTACGTTGAGCATGAATATGATTAGATCATGTTTATTGCAATACAGTCATTCATTTAAGTTAGAGAATAATGGTTATTCTGTTTACATGAATGATACCTTTCATGGTCATGCACCCTATGTGAATGGTTCATTGAATCTCGGTCGTGGTAATACACATGTTCACGCTAAAAGATGTAGAGTTAATAATGATAGTACCACTTTCTCATGGCACTGCCGCTTAGGTCATATTGGCATAAGATGCATGAAGAAACTCCATGTCGATGGATGTTTGGAGTCACTTGATTTCGAATCACTTGACACATGCGAGCCATGCCTCATGGGCAGGATGACCAAGACCCCGTTTTCAGGTACAATGAAACGGGCAAGTGACTTGTTGGAAATCATGCATGCTGATGCGTGTGATCCAATGAGAATTGTAGCGTGCGGTGGATATCGCTATTTTCTCATCTTCACTGACGATTTGGGTAGATATAGGTATATCTACTTAACGAAGCACAAGTCTGAAATGTTTGAAAAGTTCAAGCGATTTCAGAGTGAAGTTAAGAATCATCATAACAATAAGATCATGTTCCTACGATCTGATCAAAAGGGGATTTTCTGAGTTATGAGTTTGGCAATCACTTAAGACATTGTGGAATTTTTTCACAGTTGAAGCCACCTGGAACACCACAGGGTAATGGTGTGTCCGGACGTCGTAATCGAACCTTATGAGATATGGTGCGATCTATGACCTACCTCTATTATTTTGAGGTTATGCATTAGAGATAGCTGCATTCACTTTAGATAGGACACCATATAAGTCTGTTGAGACGACGCCGTATGAACATTGGTTTGACAAGAAACCAAAGTTGTCGTTTCTTAATGTTTGGGGCTGCGATGCTTAAGGCTTCAGCCGGAGAAGCTCGAACCCAAAGCGGACAAACACATCTTCATAGGATACCCAAAGGTGACAGTTGGGTACACCTTCTATCTCAGATCCGAGGGCAAATTGTTTGTCACTAAGAACGGGTCCTTTCTCGAGAAGGAGTTTCTCTCGAAAGAATTGAGTGGGAGGAAGATAGAACTTGATGAGGTTGTCGAACATTTACTTCAACCAGAGAGTAATGCAACACAGAAAGATGTTTTCTGTGGCGCCTACGTCTGTTGAATAGGAAGTTAATGATAGTGATCTTGAAGCTTCGGATCAAGTTGCTATCGAACCTCGTAGGTCGACAAGGATATGTACTACTCCTGAGTGGTACGGTAATCCTGTCTCAGATATCATGTTGTTAGACAACAATGGACCTACGAGCTATGGAGAAGCGATGGTGGGCCCGTATTCCGACAAATGGTTAGAAGCCATGAAATCCGAGATAGGATCCATATATCAGAACAAAGTATGGCCTTTGGTGGACTTGCCCGATGATCGGCAAGCCATTGAGATAAATGGATCTTTAAGAAGAAGACAGACGTGGGCGGTAATGTTACCGTCTATGAAGCTCGACTTGTGGGAAAGAGTCTTTTCACAATTTCAAGGAGTTGACTACGATGAGAATTTCTCGCCCGTAGCGATGCTTAAGTCCGTCGGAATCATGTTAGCATTAGCTGTATTTTTCGATTATGAAATCTTACAGATGGATGTCAAAACAAGTTTTCTTACCAGTTTTCGTAAGGAAAGTTGTATGTGATACAATAAAAGGTTTTAACGATCCTAAGGATGCTAAAAGGTATGCTGGCTCCAACAATCCTTCTATGGACTAGAACAAGCATCTCGGAATCGGAATATATGTTTTGATGGAGTGATCAAAGCTTTTAGGTTTATACAATGTTTGCTAGAAACTTGTATTTACAAGAAAGTGAGTGGGAGCACTACAACATTTCTGATAAGTATATGTGGATGACATATTGTTGATTTGAAATGATGTAGAATTTCTGGAAAGCATAAACGGTTGTTTGAAGAGTGTTTTTCAAAGGAAGACCTGGATAAAGCTGCTTACATATTGGGCATCAAGATCTATAGAGATAGATCAAAACGCCTGATGATACTTTCAAAGAACGCACACATTGACATGTTTTTGAAGGAGTTCAAAATAGATCAGTCAAAGAGGGGTTCTTACCTGAGTTGTAAGGTGTGAAATTGAGTAAGACTCAAAGCTTGACCACGGCAGAAGAAAGAGGAAGGACGAAGGTCGTCCCCTATGCTCTTGTCATAGGCTCTATATGGTATGCCATGCTGAGTACCGCACCTGATGTGTGCCTTGCCACATGTCTGGCAAGAGGGTACAAAGGTGATCTAGGACTGGATCACCAGATAGCGGTCAAAATTGTCCTTAGAGGAATAAGGAAATGTTTCTCGGTTATGGAGGTGATAAAGAGTTCGACGTAAAGAGTTACGTCGATGCAAGCTTAACACCTATCCGGATAGCTCTGAGTAGAGATACCGGATATGTATAATGGAGCAACAATTTGGAATAGCTCCAAGTGGGACGTGGTAGCAGCATCTACGATATGACATAAAGTTATGAGAAATACATAGGGATCTGAATATGGCAAGACCCGTTGACTACAACCTCTCTCACAAGCATAACATGATCAAACCCAGAACTCATTGAGTGTTAACCACATAGTGATGTGAACTAGATTATTGAGTCTAGTAAACTCTTTGGATGTTGGTCACATGGCGATGTGACCTGTGAGTGTTAATCACATGGCGATGTGAACTAGATTATTGACTCTAGTGCAAGTGGGAGACTGTTGGAAATATGCCCTAGAGGCAATAATAAATTAGTTATTATTATTATATTTCATTGTTCATGATAATCGTTTATTATCCATGCTAGAATTGTATTGATAGGAAACTCAGATACATGTGTGGATAAATAGACAACACCATGTCCCTAATAAGCCTCTAGTTGACTAGCTCGTTGATCAATAGATGGTTATGGTTTCCTGACCATGGACATTGGATGTCGTTGATAATGGGATCACATCATTAGGAGAATGATGTGATGGACAAGACCCAATCCTGAGCCTAGCACAAGATCATGTAGTTCATTTGCTAAAGCTTTTCTAATGTCAAGTATCATTTCCTTAGACCATGAGATTGTGCAACTCCCGGATACCGTAGGAGTGCTTTGGGTGTGCCAAACATCACAACGTAACTGGGTGGCTATAAAGGTACACTACAGGTATCTCCGAAAGTGTCTGTTGGGTTGGCACGAATCGAGACTGGGATTTGTCACTCCGTGTAAACGGAGAGGTATCTCTGGGCCCACTCGATAGGACATCATCATAATGTGCACAATGTGACCAAGGAGTTGATCATGATATGATGTGTTACGGAACGAGTAAAGAGACTTGCCGGTAACGAGATTGAACAAGGTATCAGGATACCGACGATCGAATCTCGGGCAAGTACAATACCGCTGGACAAAGGGAATTGAATACGGGATTGATTGAATCCTCGACATCGTGGTTCATCCGATGAGATCATCGTGGAACATGTGGGAGCCAACATGGGTATCCAGATCCCGCTGTTGGTTATTGGCCGGAGAGTTGTCTCGGTCATGTCTGCATGGTTCCCGAACCCGTAGGTTCTACACACTTAAGGTTCGATGACGCTAGGGTTATTAGGAAGACTTGTATGTGATTACCGAATGTTGTTCGGAGTCCCGGATGAGATCCCGGACGTCACGAGGAGTTCTGGAATGGTCCGAGGTAAAGATTTATATATGGAAAGTTGTTGTTCGGGTTCCAGGAAAAGTTCGGTTTTTTCCGGTATTGTACCGGGAAGCTTCCGGAAGGTTCCGGAGGATTCCGGAGGGGTCCGGAGGTCCGGAAAATGTTCCACCACGTCCAATACAGCAGCATGGGCTGTAGGGGGGCGCCCTAACCTTAATGGGCCAAGGGCACCAGCCCCCCCAAGGCCCATGCGCATGGGAGAGGGGAAACCCTAAGGGGGAGGGCCTCCACTTGACTTGGGAGGCACTCCTCCCCCCTTTGGCCGCCGCCCCCAACCCTAGATGGGATCTAGGGGGGCTGGCCCCCTCTCTCCCCACCTATAAATAGTGAAGGGGTGGGAGGGCGGCCATACCCTTGAACCTGGCACAGCCCCTCCCCTCCAATACCTCTCCTCCTCCGCGTGAGCTTGGCGAAGCCCTGCCGGAGAACTGCCACTCCATCACCACCACGCCGTCGTGCTGCTGTTGGACTCTCTTCCTCAACCTCTCCTTCCTCCTTGCTGGATCAAGGCGTGGGAGATGTCTCCGTTCCGTATGTGTGTTGAACACGGAGGTGCCGTCCGTTCGGCGGTAGGATCATCGGTGATTTGGATCACGACGAGTACGACTCCATCAACCCCGTTCACTTGAACGCTTCCGCTTATCGATCTACAAGGGTATGTAGATGCACCCTCCTTCCCCTCGTTGCTAGATTACTCCATAGATTGATCTTGGTGATGCGTAGAAAATTTTAAATTTCTGCTACGATCCCCAACATCCTACTCCCAGCGGGAGTAGGATTCCCCCTTTCCCTTGTTGGAGTAGGAGAGAAGGAAGGGGGAGAGAGGGAGAAGGAAAGGGGGGCCGCCCCTCCCCCAACCCACTTCGGATTGAACATGGGGGGCATGCCCCCACCTAGGCCACCTCCTCTCTCCCACTAAGGCCCATTAAGGCCCATACACTCCCCGGGGGGTTCCGGTAACCCCCGGTACTCCGGTAAATGCCCGAACTCACCTGGAACCATTCTGATGTCCAAACATAGCCTTCCAATATATCGATCTTTATGTCTCGACCATTTCGAGACTCCTCATCAGGTCTGTGATCATATCCGGGACTCCGAACTACCATCGGTACATCAAAACACATAAGCTCATAATATCGATCGTCACCGAACGTTAAGTGTGCGGACCCTACAGGTTCGAGAACTATGTAGACATGACCGAGACTCATCTCCAGTCAATAACCAATAGCGGAACCTGGATGCTCATATTGGTTCCTACATATTCTACGAAGTTCTTTATCGGTCAAACCACATAACAACATACGTTGTTCCCTTTGTCATCGGTTTGTAACTTGCACGAGATTCGGTCGTCGGTATCTCAATACCTAGTTCAATGTCGTTACTGGCTAGTCTCTTTACTCGTTCCGTAATGCAACATCCCGTAACTAACTCATTAATCACATTGCTTGCAAGGCTTAAAGTGGTCACTACAAAAAAATACACTTCCGTGATGATACGTGTTTGTAACAGTAGGTCACGTTTTTTGTCATGCATGTACATCCATGAAAATTTTATGAAAGAATCAAGATAGTCATACATGTGCTGTCGTAGAAGTGTTCCTTGACATTACCAAAATTATCATCACGGAAGTGTCCACTTCCATGACGATAATTCACGCGTCACAGAAGTGCTTTCGTCAAGGGTGACTGACACGTGGCATCCACCGTAATGGAACGCCGTTAAGCTATCGGGTCCGGTTTTGGATCCGATAACCCGTTAACAGCCCCGACCAATGGGGATTTTCCACGTGTAAAATCATCATTGGCTGGAGGGAACACGTGTCGGCTCGCTGTTGGGACAGATGTCATCCACTCATTGGACCCAAAGCGCCTATGATATGTCGACACATGGCACGGCCCAACAGAGGCCCATTCCTATGAAAAGGCTGGCCCGTTTGACTTGGTCAAAAGGTGGTGGGCTGACCCATGGCAAGCCTGTTAACGGCATGTTCGCATATAGCCCATTTATAGCCCGCTAACCCAGGGCCCGTTTACGGCCTATCCGAATTAGGCCCAGTAGCGTCATCTGGGCCGTCCAATATAATTCCAGCCCGTTTTAACTTCCAGCCCATGTATGGCCCATGATGTCTTTCGGCCCATATGAGGCCCTTAGTAACCCTCGGCCCGTGGTAAAACTAGCCCGTAATGAACAGTGTATCACTTTATACCCATTAACGACCCATTATTTCGTTGGGCCGTTTCCAGCCCATGTTATCTTTCGGCCTTCTCAGGGCCCATTTATTCTTGGGCTCATTTCCAGCATTCGTTTACTTTTGGCCCGTTACTGTCATTTTCTGCTTGTGGGCCAAATTCAGCCTGTGGTTACAGTCGGCCCGCTTGTGGCTCGTTAATACGTTGGGCCATTTTCATAGCGTCATCAAATACGGTCGATTAACGACGACCCGTTATGGTCGGCCCATGAACGGGCGATTTCAACTCTAGCCCATTTACGACCATAAGGTGGTCTGTTATTGGCCCATGTTTGGCCAACCGATCATACGACCCGTAGAAGGCCCATTGATGATATGGGCCGTAGAAGGCCCATTGTGTCAACGGCCCGTATAAGGCCCATGGTTTCTACGCCCCGTAGAAGGCCCATTGTTTCTACGGACCTTAGAAGGCCCATTGTTTCTACGGCCCATACGAGGTCCATGTTAACTATAGTAAATATGTAGCACATGGTTAATGTGGCCTAGTTTTAAAAAATAGGTTATTGCGGCCACTAGCAAACCGCGGAAAAAAACTGCACTGACTACAAGAAAACAAATAAACAAGACAATAAGGAAATAAACAGGCAAGCAACTTATGTTAGGCTATCACGGCTATTACACATATTACATCCACTAGGCATCAAAGTTCGCCACTAGTGCAAATATAGGGAACAAAGCAGCATATAAACGCCACAGAAAAACAAGTCCAGAACTGAAACCACTTCAGAAGAGCTCAAGAAACAATATCCTGGGTACCCATAATGCTGGCAAGATGCTTAGCAAGCTTATTAACTTTCTCTTGTTTGGCGCTTAAATCCTCCAGCACTTGCTGTTGCACCAGAAAGTATGCATCTGAGTTCTGCAGGGACTTCCTCAGTCCTTTGGCTTCCTGTCGCATAACATCTGATTGATGTCTTTCAACTTGAAGTTGAGACTCAAGAAGCCGAACTGATTCAGGCAGCAAGTTCGAAGAGCTGGTGCCAGCAGCAGTAGCCAGTAACTCGAACACTACATCAAGACAGGACTTTGGGGTTGTCTCAGTGCCTTCAATATACTTTTTATCAGCTTTCTTGGAGACCAACAGGGATGTCTCACTATCTTGAACCTTATTTGCATTACTTCTTGTACCATTGCATAACGGGGTACTCTTCTCCAATATTTTATCCGCATTCTAAAAGAGAAACAAACAAACAAACAAACACATCACATATATCTATGTAGTATGGTCACTGTATGGTCTATATCATTCTAGTTTATGTTGCCAAATCAAGATAGATACCGTTCAAATCATATCTATTTAAGACAAAGTAGCTTAGATAGAATATAAGTGTGGGAAACTACACAGCAATAACAACACTTGTAAGGTGCATGGCATGAGAATATAACTATTTATTCACTTGAAACTGAAATCAACATAGAGCAAGTTACAACAACAAACACGTTAAAGAAACAGGTTTAAAACATACCTGTTGCACCATTGGAGTTTCAATTGCATCCTTCAAATTTGAAATTAGTTGGTATGAGTAAATACAGTGATGCAAGAGCAAAGTAGTATGAACCGTAGCTACAGAACCTGACCTGAGAACAATTCTTCTTCTGCTTTAAGCATTGAATTGGGGTTCAGAGTGGTGGTCCTCGTGCTTTGGGCACTGCAGTTGCCTTACTAACTGCTCGTGTTTTGGTGCTCTGTGATGGAGACGGTGCTGTGTCAACGGGAACTGGGTTACTATCTACTGGGGTTGGGGTTAGAAGGGGTGTAGCTGGTTCTCTGTCCAACTGGGTAGGGGTACAATCTACGTGAGTCTGGGTTATGTGTGGTGGGGCTGGTTCTTGGGCAAGTACAACCGTGGTTCTATCTCCATCGACAGGTAGCACATTCTTTTCTGAAGACCGTGTTTTTACCCACAGATACTGCCATCACCCCCTCCAATTGAAATGGCTGATAAACAAGAAAAGTAATTGAATGTACAGACATTGTAAGATAGACAGGTACAATGGATAGTAGGGAAGAAAACAGGGCATGAAATAATTCACGTTTTATGTTGTCTAACCAAACAGAATAGCAGGACATAATTTCACATATATGATGGCTAATTAAACAGGATAGCATGACACAATTTCACATGTATGATGGCTAACTAAACAGGATAGAATGGCATACTTCAAAATATGATGACTATGTAAACAGGATGACATGATATAACTGTACGATGTGTCTATTAAAGTGGTTGGCATGCCATAAATCACAAACATGCCGTCAATGGAAACATGATGGCATGATATAATTCACAGATAGAATGACATAATTCAAAATATGATGACTATGTGAAGTGTGAACAGGATGAGATGATATAACTATATTATGTCTTTAGAAAATGGGTTGGCATGCCATAATTCAGATACATGCTATCTATGTAAACATCATGGCATGATATAATTCAAATATATGATTTATATACTAAGGAAGTGAGCAGAGGGCAATCACATATATGATGTGCCAACTAAGGAGATGGCATTCAATATCGTGTATATGATGTAAAAACTAAGCATTGAAATACAACATATGCATGATATGAGTAATATAACCCTGCCAAGTTTGAGCATACACCTCAGGGGGATAATAGGACTGGTCATCTGCCTCTGAATCCTCCTCTGAAGAGCTATCTATAACCAACAAGATATCTGCTTCACCAGGTAGCATTGTCTGCTGTGAAGACCTTGTTTCACTCCAGATTTCTCCATCACCAATTCAAATGGCTGATGCACAGGAAGAGTAGTTGAATATACAAACATTGTCGACAAAAGCAATGAGAAATACAAAAAAAGGACGGCATGATATAGTTCACATATATGACACTTGGCTAAACAACATGGCATTGCATAATTCACATATATAATGCCTTGCAACAAGATAGCATTGCATAATTCACATATATAATGTCTTGCAACAAAATGGCATTGCATAATTCACATATATGGTAATTAGACACTAAACATGTGGCATTCACACAAAGCATGTCTAAACTAAGCAAATGACATAGCAATGCAAGATACCATGCGCACGATATGAGCAACATAACCCTACCAAGTTAGAGCATGCACCTCGGGGGGGGGGGGGATAGGACTGTTCATCTATCTCTGAATCCTCCTCTGAGGAGCTATCTGTAACCAGCAAGACATGCGCTTCGTCAGATAACATTGTCTTCTCTAAAGACCTTGTTTCCACTCCAGATTTTTCCATGACCGTGTCGAATGGCTGATGCAAAGGAAGAGTAATTGAATACACTAAAATTGTTGACAAATTTAACACGTAATAAAAAAATGATGTCATGATATAATTCACATATAAGATGACTGGCTAACCAGGGTGGCATTGCAAAATTCACATATATGATGCATGGCTAAACAAGATGGCATTGCATGATTCACATATATGATAAAGAAACTAAACAGATGGCATTGACACAAAGCATGTCTAAACTAAGCAGATGACATCTTTGATGTATACAGTAAGTAATGCAAGGCACCATATGCATGATTTTACTAACATCAGCATGCCACGTTAGAGCGAAGACCTCATGGGGTAAATATGAGTGGTCTTTTGCTTCTGAATCCCCCTCAGAACATTTATCTTCCTCTTGATTACGATCCGAAATGGGTGGAGGGGGGCTGCCTTTGCGCCCACCATGGAGCGACGTCTGCATGAAATTTTATTGCCACGCAAGGCTCGTCTCTTTTCCTCTACATGTTCAGTTCCATTGTGTACAATAACTGACATGCATAGGAATAAAACATAGTGAGATTATGTAAGGAGTGCATGCACAAATCCAGAGTGATGGTAGCAAACTGTGGATAGACCCAAAACAAATGATAGCAGGCAGATAATAGCTTTAGTTAAAAAAATACAGATAATGGCTCCTTTAATGTTTGTTTGCACCCAACATGAAACTCATAGTAGACACCCGAGATTAACCAGATAGTAGACAGATAGTACTGATTGTTGCCCCAATATGTACCCCACAACCATTTAAAAACTCAAGTTTCAGCATAAGTTTGGACCTGAGTCGGAGTCTAATAGGTGAACACGACGATAAAGTAGCATGTCATCATATTAAGCAATGCATAATGTAAGCAGACACGGAAGAGTGCGACCTCTCTTGCGAACCCGTGTAGTCCTCAAGGTCATCTGCTCAGTTGATGATGGTAATGCAGTTGTCGTGGCTGCCGGCGGCGGGGAAGAAGATCTGAGGCGGCGAAAGACAGTCTGGAGAGAGGATCCCTACTGTGGTGAACCCTTCCGTCATTGGAGCAGTTGAGCTGAGGTGGAACACAGCACCGCAGGAGCAGGACAAACCACACAAGGTTTTCTTTGACACATATCTATAACAAAAGTAATTGTGTAAGGGCTTGTTTGAATTTGAGGATTCTAACAATGCAGGGATAGGAAATAGACAGCAATAGGATAGGAATGCACGTGCAAAACAAAGAATTTTAAAACACAGTATTTCTGCCAATCTGGGTGTTTGGTTCACAAGAATTGGAAGATCACAGGATGCAAACAAGCATGGTGAGATTTAGGGATGGCAATGGGTAGGGTATGGGCGGGTACAACCTCCTTCTACCCAAACCCATACCCATAGGAACTTTCTATACCCACCCACTTCAATACCCATGGGTATAAACTGACACCCATGCCCATACCCATCAGGTATCCTATACCCAATGGGTATCCATTGGGTACAATATATAGCAGTCAAATTATTATGAGGTAGAGAAATGAGTTCAAAATTCAATTGATCATGGTAGAGTAGTATAACACGTATGTTGCCTCCTCCAGTGGGTGGCCTCTTGGAGGCATTAGGGGAGTATGAGCGGCGGTTGGTGGAAGGCCGACGTAGTGGAAGGCGGTGGTGGGAATTGGGGATCACTGGATCGAGTGTTCGACAAGAGTCTGGTAGCTAAGAGTCGATATTTCATCTTTTGAGGAGTCACATAGGACGTTTGAGGAGTGGCGAGCAGGTGATTATGAGCCTATGAGCTATGACTTGTTTAAGGAATACGAGATTTAGGGTTGGACCATATGAGTTGGATGTTAACCCCACATGTTATAGGAGTTATTTTCATTTATTAATTTTTGCTGGGTATCCATTGGGTTACCCGTGGGCATAATTTCTTACCCATGCCCTACCCATATATTTTGCGGGTATGGGTACCCATTACCCGTGGGTAGAAAATCTCTTCAAGTCTTGCCCATACCCATTGTTTTCGGGTAGGGTACCCACGGGTACCCATACCCATGGGCAAAACTGCCATCCCTAGTGAGATTAAGTCAAACCACAAGAAGTGTACAACCTCTTTGGCGAAGCCATGTTGATCTCAGCGTGATTGGGTTGGCCGGTGAGGATGCTCCGGCTGACTTGGCTGTCGGAGGAGGGGAAGAAGACCTTAGGAGTCTAGAGATGGAGCCCGAGGTACTGCTCCGCTGTGATGGAGGGTTTCGTCGTTGGAGCAGCTCCGGTGAGTTGTACGGCGCTGAGGCTGAAGTAGGACAAGAGAGACAATGTTAACCTGAGTGGAATTCTAATAGAATCTCCAATAGATGACGTAAAATACATAACCACAAAGTTCTAGATGTATACATCAGCCGCTCATCTCTGAACTTAACTGTCGAAACTGAATTTAACTGTCGAAACTGAACTTAACTGTTGAAACTGAATTTTGCTGTTGAAACTGAATGCACTAGAGGTGAGGCTACACGTCAGTCGACTGACTTTTTCATCTTTGGTCAGTCGATTTTGTAGCCATTGGATACGAAATCAAGGGCCTGGAGTTCATCTTCAACCTCCACCCCCTGAGCCACCAGCCAGCACCGGCCAAACAACCGCCCCCCGCCGCTCGCGGCCGGCAGTGCACCGTCCCGTCCGCCCCGAAAACACTCCCCACCCCGGTTCGCCGCCGCCCAGGCCATCCCTGTAGCCCCCCTGTGCCGAGCTTTTTCTCCAGCGATCCCCATGCCACCGCCCCACCACCGTCAGCAACCACCGCCCCCACCCTGAACCCTAAGATAGATAGTGGGGTACCTCTCCGGCAAGCCCCCTCCCCACTGCGGCTGGTTCTTCCTTAACTCCGGCGAGCCCCCCACCCCCTGAAAATTGACTGACCCAAAACTCGATTCAGTCGACTGAAGTGCAGCTAAATCAGAGCAGCATCAGAAGCAAGAGCAAGAGCGAGAGCAGTTGTGCGAGCAAGAGCAGACCAGGCAGGGGACCGAGAGCAAGAGCAGAGTAGCAGCGCGAGCACGAGCTAAAGCTGCAGTAGCTCCTACTGATGTGGACGTCGCCGCCGAGGGAGCGACACCGTGGAGGAAGTGGCCGGCGCCGCCGCTGTGGATGGAGCCGCGCCGTGTCAGCTCGGGACTGAGCGCCGACAGCACCGTGAGATCGAATCAAGAAGAAAATGCGGCGATTAGTGCACAACCTCTTTGGTGGCGCCGATTAGGCCGCAGCTTCATCCGAGGAAATGGTGATGGTGATGCTCTTCCGGTGGTGCAGGTGAAGACGGCGGTGTGGGAATGGAGGTGGCGCGAAAGACGAGGGGAACGTCGGGGCAGCTCCTTGGAGGTGGAGGACGGGGTGGCTGAACCAGCGGGATGACCAGATCGACGACGGATCCTCATCCGGTACGGTGGATGAGGGACGTTGAGGTGTTGTTGTGGACGACGTCGTCGGGGAAGAGGCTCCGGCTGGGTGGCGGACGGAGGAGGGTGTGGGGCTTCGCGGGTTTTGCCGGCCTCGGTGTACAAATGGGTGGGCAGATGGCATGGGAGTGGGGGAACCATGGCTTAGGGACGCTCTTGTCCGAAATGTGGGGTAAGTTACGAAAGTACCCCTGTCGGTGTCAAAACCGGCGGATCTCGGGTAGGGGCTCCCGAACTGTGCGTCTAGGCCGGATGGTAACAGGAGGCAAGGGACACGAAGTTTATCCAGGTTCGGGCCCTCTCGATGGAGGTAAAACCCTACGTCCTGCTTGATTAATATTGATGATATGGGTAGTACAAGAGTAGATCTACCACGAGATCGAGGAGGCTAAACCCTAGAAGCTAGCCTATGGTATGATTGTTGATGTGTATGTTGTCCTACGGACTAAAACCCTCCGGTTTATATAGACACCGGATAGGGTTAGGGTTACATAGAGTCGGTTATAATGGTAGGAGATCTACATATCCGTATCGCCAAGCTTGCCTTCCACGCCAAGGAAAGTCCCTCCCGGACACGGGACGAAGTCTTCAATCTTGTATCTTCATAGTCCAGGAGTCCGGCTGAAGGTATAGTCCGGCTATCCGAACACCCCCTAATCCAGGACTCCCTCAGTAGCCCCTGAACCAGGCTTCAATGGCGACGAGTCCGGCACACAGATTGTCTTCGGCATTGCAAGGCGGGTTCCTCCTCCAAGTACTTCATAGAAGATTTTGAACACAAAGATAGTGTCCGGCTCTGCAAAATAAGTTTCCACATATTGCCATAGAGAGAATAATATTTACACCAATCTAATCTGCTGACGTATTCCGTAGCGTGTCACACCACGGCCAAGCCTTTATTCGAGTCATTTCATTATCCCACCTCAGCACGTCATGCGAGGCGGTTTCCTTGGCACGTCTTGTTAAAGCAGAGATCATGTCCCCTTATCCCGGGATTCTCATCAATACGGGCGTGGGTAACCCAACCGCTTCTAGGACTCCTAGATTATAGGCAAGTCCAAGAGGACACGGAGAGGACGCTTGATATTCACCCTCTTTATAAAGGGGACAAGGCTTTTATTTTTCCCTCCCGTGCTCAATCGAATCCTTCCCCCATCTCAAGCCCAAACGCCCGAAGTTCAGGTCAGGTGCTCCGAACCTCCAGTCATGTCCGGATCTAGCCTTCAAGGCCGATGGATGCCTTCCCCCGTCACGGAAAAAGACATCAAGAAGTTGAGGGAGGCCAGATATCTGACCGCCGAGATTTTGCATCGGCTGCCTCCCCAAGGGCAGGCCGTTCCCACCCCCGAACCCAACGAGAACGTCGTGTTCGTCTCCCACTTCCTCCGAGGTCTAGTCCTTGCTTTGGATCCGTTCGTCAGGGGTCTGATGTTTTATTACGGGCTAGACTTCCATGATCTAGCTCCAGACTCTTTTCTTCATATCACGACATTCATTATCGTGTGCAAGGCCTTCCTCCGGGTCACCCCTCACTTTGGCCTCTGGCTCAAGACCTTTGAAGTGAAGCCGAAGATGATCGAGGGGCAACATGCAGCGTGTGGAGGTGCCTCAATACGCAAGATGACGGGAGCTCCGTGGCCCAAAGGTTCCATCCCGGAGGTGTCTAAATTGTGGCAACAGGAGTGGTTCTATATCACGGCTCCTAGAAGTGCCAAGTGGGCGGCCGCCCCTGTTTTCCGCTCGGGCCCTCCATCACAACTGATGTCATGGATCAGCAGAGGTCTGAGCTGGGAGCCAGCCAAGGACGTGCCTATACTACAAAGCCGCATTCGAGATCTCTTCAATGGAGATTTCAGTTTGGTCGCGGTAATACAAGTTATGCTGGTTCGTCAAGCCCAGCCTTGCAAACGCCGGCCTCTTCACCTATGGGAGTTCAATCCCGAGGGACCGCGCGTCATTCAAAATTATCTCGGCCTGACGCACGGGGAGATGTACAAGTCATTCTCGGACCTCAGGTGGAGTGTCCGGAAATCACCGAGGACGTGGGCCTGAGTAGTAACCGCGCCGCCGAACAGGTAAGGCATCTTCCGGCCGAACATACTATCTCTTCTTTGTTATGAAGTTATTTCTGAGAGTTCGCTTTTTGTCCAGGACTGGCTAACAAAGGCGAAGTTGATTCGGTGTTCGGCCCCCCTCCCTGAGGGTTTGGAAAATCCGGTATTGGAAAATATGCTCCAGACCGCACCTTGCCCGGAGCCCTTGAAGGAAGATACTGTGGAGGATAATGCGGGCGGACGCGGGCCCCCAACGCTGCCCATTCTAGCCGAGGGAGCGAGCATCTCCATGAGGGAAGGCGACCAGAAGAGGAAAAGGACTGCGCTTGGGGATTCGGAAGCCGAAGCTTCCAAACGGGAGAAGAAGTCTCCCACAGAGGGTCCTACTTTGGGGGGCGCCGTTGCAGCACAAAGTCCGCGGGGGGATCAATTCTCCCGCGAGTCGTAAGTGACCTGAAATACTTTAATAGTACAAATATGCCATCTTTTTCTTCTGAGAAGATAACCACCGCATATATTTTCGCAGTTTGGGCCTTAGCCCCTCTCAAATGAGCTCATCTTCGGGGGATCTTCTTCCAGAGATGATGGAGAGCGAAACGCCTCCTCCGGATTGCTCCTCTCCGGAAGCGGGCGACCATGAAGTGTCGTCGCGGAGGGCCTCTCTGAGTCCGGTGAGGCCAGAAGATAATCCCGTTGACCCCCGAAGCTCCCAACGTCCGGCTCCCAAAGAGAGCAGACAAAAGAGTCCGGCACCGTCTAGTGTGCGATCGGATGTTCTGAGGGAGTTGGTGGGGCGAGCGGCCATCTCAGATGAACACCGTGTGCTGATGAATATAGTGATGGAGAGAATATCGTCCGTCGAAAGCGGATTGCATGAAGCTTTTATGAGTCTACTGACAGGCTTTGAGGTACGTACAAGAATGTATGATAGTCCTGCACATGCTAGGTGTGCCCTGTGTAGATAGTAGCCCCTGAGACTCTGGTTGTTGTCGGAAATGACGATGAATAGAGGATCATATTCCCAGGTAATAACCATACTGCCTCTATGTGCAGGTGATGGAAGCTCCGGTGGCTAGCCGGACTAGCGAGTTTGCCCATTTAGAACGGCAGTTGGATGCGGCAGACGCCGACATCGAGCTTGTGAACAAAAGGTTTGACGAGGCACAGGGTAAGTGTCATTATCTGGTAGACGCCACAATAGGAAGAGCAGCATGATGCCAATATCTTTAATATATTGTGACTGCAGATGGAGCTGCCACTGTTGAAGCCTTGCGGGCAGAACTTGCCCGAGCCAAGGAACAAGTGAGGTTGGGCAATGCGGCTGCTGTGAAGGCGGCCGAAGAGTTGCAAGCCGAGAAGGCCGCACATGGCAAGACCCGAGACAAGATGGCCAAGATGGCTATAGAATTAAAAGCCGCCACTGACCGTTGCCGGGTTCTTGAAAAAGAAAACCAAGCGAAGGCATCGGACCTTGAAAAGGCTACTGCGACGAAAAAGTATCTCCGCTCTGCTATGAGGGCAAAGAAGGAGGAACTGCGGGAAGCCGGGGATATTGTAGCTGGGAAATCCTTTATGTTGTGGAGGAAATTCGGAGATCCATGGTATGACCCTCTGGATCGACTGTGGTGTTCGGAGGATGTGTATGTGGATTTGGCGGCGAGCGCTGCCGGTGCGGCCAAGTACTTCCAGGGTCAGACAGATTGTGGAGTAGACCAGCTGTTTTGGAGACAATTCCATTCTCCCGAGCGTCCACTTTCATTGACCGACCAATTAGCCGAATGGGCCGAACTAAACAGGTTGTCCGGACTCTCTATGAGGTCTGTTGTGGATCAGCTGTGGCCGGGAAGGTCAAAACCGAACAACTATTTCAGCTTGGTGCAGCAGGTCCTTGATGTGGTGCCGCGCATTGATGCGATGAGGAGGTCGGCGTGCATAGAGGGCGCACGGATGGCCTTTGCCCGTGTTAAGGCATATTGGGCGGAGATGGATGCTACCAATGTTGCAACGCGGGATTCGGCTATAGGTGGAAAGGCTGCCGAGCACTACTTTGAAGAAGTTCTTGAGGGTGCCCGTTTGGTAGAGACCCAGTGCTCAAAAAATATTATGTTTGAGTGATATGTAATCTCATTGTAAGCGAAATGCTTTTATAAATTTTTATAAGGCTATTTTTATACTTTTGCCTGAAAGTAATATGATGCCTCCTGGGCGGCCGTTTATGTATACATGTGTATAACCTGAAAGATTGCAGCCGTCGGCTTCAACCCTCACGCATATAATGCGGAGGTGCTCGCAAAAACACGCATTCACACTTAACCCAACGTCTTGGTCCTATTAAGGAGGTGATAGCGGAGCGAGCGAGGCAACCGGACTATAATGCTTTAGCACTTTCACTTAGCCATAGGAGTTTGATAGTGGGGCTACTAGATAGCCCCTGGTGGCTCTGCACTCTCCCGATATCGGGGTGCGTACATGCCTGGCCGGGAAATGGCCCTTCGTTAAGGCGGAGGAATTCTAACATTCCCACAGGTCATCGAGTGGTTGACCAGTCTCACGCTATATCATGACAGTCAGTTTTCGGCTTTCTCTACTGAGGTGCTCGTCCGGATGAACCAGGGCACAATCGCAGTAGTTCTCCTGGTGCTACCTTAGCCGACAAGGCGGAACGCAAGGCACCAAAACACAGGAGCCGGGCAAACCCAACATTTGACCAAAGACAATCATTCGGAGCTGATGCATATAGGGCCAAACTCGCGACGCCGAATACTCCCTAAGGTATTCGGTCTTTATGGTATAAACCGGGCCTAAATAGTGGCCTTTGTAAGAAGCCCCGTGTGTCCAGGTACGTGCATTGTTCTGGCGTGGCCACATGCCAAGACGTCAGCATCCTTCTCAACGGTGGATATGTATCAACAAGAGACAGTAAAAAAGGTTTACGCAGGGTCTTAATCTAAAAAGAATCCTTGGAGCGGGTCCCTGCTGCATGTCTGCGCCTGTGTCTCCGTTGTGCCGTATCCTGGACGGGTGTAGCACGATGATCGTCTGTAAAAGAGAGGAAGTTAAGTGAAAAAGTTGTCGTGCAAAAGGATAGTTTTTAAAGAAACTATGTATAGTTCAAGATGATAAGAAATTGCCACTTGTCTGCGCGTGTTGAGCCCCTTGTATTGACAAATAGGGGCGTGACCACTTATTTCCGTATAAATAGCGGCGCCGGACTTGATTAGTTGTATCTGAGGTCTTGACGACCTATTGGATGCTTTCGTTTGTCCGGGCGCCTTTAGTGTGCGGCGGCCAAGGCAGCCTCACTCTCTTCGGCGCGCAGAGATCGCTTGATATTTCCGTGCACTGTAATGATGCCACATGGACTGGGCATCTTGAGTGTGAGGGAGGCGTAGTGGTATTGCATTAAAGCGAGCGAAAGCTTCGCGTCCGAGCAGTGCTTGGTAGCCACTTTGAAACGGAGCGATGTGGAAAGTTAAATGCTCGCGATGGAAGTTACCGGGGGAGCTGAATGTAACTTGCAGGAGGAGGGAGCCCGTACAACGAGCCCCTGGGCCTGGCGTTACTCCTTTAAAGGTAGTATTGCTATGGCGAATTTGTGTTGGGTCTAGCCCCATCCCGTGGATTATATCCTGATATATTAGGTTTAGGCTACTGCCGCCGTCCATGAAGACCCTTGTGAAGTGATATCCGCCAATTACTGGGTCTAATACCAGGGCAGCCCATCCTGCGTGTCGGATACCTGCTGAGTAATCGCAATGGTCGAAAGTGATCGGTTGAGATGTCCAGTGGCAGGACTTCGTGGTGATAGGCACTTGGGTATACTTTCCTGGGAGTGCTGCCTTGTTTTTTTTCTTGATTACGTGTAACACGTTTACTGTTTTGACTTCTGGTGGAAATTGCTTTTGTTCCCCCATGTCTTGCTTGGGGGGATCATCCTCGTCTTCACTTGGTGTATCCTCCCCCTTGTGTACGGCGTTGAGCTTGCCGGACTGCTTGAAGACCCAACATTCTCTGTGGGTATGATTAGCAGGTTTACCAGGGGTACATGAATCTGACATACTTGGTCCAAAATTTTATTGAGGCTGGACAGTTCATCCCTGGTGCCTTTAGGGGGCGGCTTTTGACCTAGCCGAGAGCTTTTGAATCCGGCATTTACTGCCGTGCCCTTCGTGCTGTGTTCTTTATTCCGGCGTTTGTTATTGTTGTTGCGCTGTGATTTCCCATTTCCATCTCTAACTTCAGATGTACTGGGGTCGCTGGTGCTGCATCTGGCTAGCCAGCTGTCCTCCCCCGCGCAAAAACGGGTCATGAGGTTTGTTAATGCGGCCATTGTTCTCGGCTTATTTTGGCCGAGGTGTCTGGCGAGCCATTCGTCACGGACGCTATGCTTGAAAGCTGCTAAGGCTTCGGCGTCCGGACAGTCGACAATCTGGTTCTTTTGAATAAGAAACCTGTTCCAAAGCTTTCAGGCTGACTCTCCGGGCTGTTGAGTTATATGACTCAAATCGTCCGCATCTGGAGGTCGGACATATGTCCCTTGAAAATTTGCCCGAAAAGTGTCTTTGAGCTCTTCCCAACTTCCAATGGAGCTTTCGGGGAGGTCTTTGAGCCAGTGACAAGCTGGCCCTTTGAGTTTGAGGGGTAGGTACTTGATGGCGTGGAGATCATCTCCTCGAGCCATATGGATATGAAGGATGTAGTCCTCAATCCAGACCCCAGGGTCTGTTGTTCCGTCATATGCCTCTATGTTTACGGGCTTGAATCCCTCTGGAAATTCGTGGTCCAGCACCTCATCGGTGAAACATAGGGGGTGTGCGGCACCCCTGTAGCTGGGTGTACCACGTTGTTCGGATGCTTGTTGTGTTGCATTGTATGCTGGGGCGCGCTTGCGTGGTCCATAGATGGATCTGGTTGCACCGTCCTTTGGGTGCAAGCCCTCGCATGGGTCACGTATTGTATTGTGAGCGGCGTTGTATGCCGCTCTGTGTTGGTAGAGGGGTCGTCTATCCGGCCAGGTGGCTGCTTTGATATTTGGTTGTGGGGGTTCTGAGGCCTCCTCATCGAATTCGGGTAGCAGCTTCCGCTTTGGGTAGCTTTTGGAGGGGCCTTTGTCGCCGTACCTTGCTGCAGTGCTGAGTATTTTAATCCATCTGAATTGGAGTGTGTCTTGCGCGGCCTTGAGCCTTTGTTTCTGCTTTTCAGGCTCCTCGCGGTGGCAAAAAGACTTTTACGGGCAGTCTGTTGCTCCGGGTGTTTGTCCGGCGTTATGTTGTCCGGACTATTATCCTTGATAGGGTTTGTTTGTTCGGTTTGATTATACGGATTGCCGTCGTCTGGCAGCGGTTCGCCCTGCTCCAGCGCTGGGTCTGTGTGATCGCTATTTCTTTCGAGGCGGGATTTGGGGCGGCGCTTGCGTCGCCGCTTTGACTGCTTTTCGAGGGAACAAGCCTTCGGTGCGTCCTTCCGCTCCTCGTCATCATCTTTTGGTGCGTCCACCATGTATACGTCATATGACGAGGTGGCGTTCCAGGGACCAATAGGCGCTGGTTCTTCATCGTCTCCTTCATCGGCGTCCATACCGTCGATGTCTTCAGAGTCGAAGTCGAGCATGTCGGTTAAATCGTCGACAGTGGCTACAAAGTGGGTGGTGGGTGGGCTTTGAATTTCTTCATCGTCCGCATCCCAATATCGGTGACCGTAGTCCGGCCAGGGCTCTCCCGATAAAGAGAGAGACTTTAGTGATTTTATAATATCGCCAAAGGGCGAGTGCTGAAAGATGTCCGCGGCAGTAAACTCCATGATCGGCGCCCAATCGGATTCGATTGGCAGAGGCGCGAAAGGTTCAGAGTCCACAGAGGAGTCCGACTCCTTGGAATCATGAGTATCGCGGAGTGCGGGGCTGGTGTTCGGCTCAATCGCCGTTGGGATCACAGCCCCCGAGGCGGCGTCCAACCACCCATCCTCGATCAGCACGGTTGGCTCCGAATTAAGAGTCGAAGCCGATGCGGGTGCGGCCTCCAGGGCACTGTTCGGCGGCAGAGCTAGGTCATGCTCGTCGTGATAGTACAGCACGCTCGGCAGTGGCTCAAATCCGTCGAAGATCAAGTCCCCGCGGATGTCAGCCGTGTAGTTTAAACTTCCAAATCTGACCTGATGGCTGGGGGCATAGCTTTCGATCTGCTCCAGACGGCCAAGAGAATTGCCCCGCAGTGCGAAGCTGCCGAAAACGAAGATCTGTCCGGGGAGGAAGGTCTCACCCTGGATTGCATCGCTATTGATGATCGTAGGAGCCATCGAGCCTGATGGCGATGACACAGAGGAACTCTCAATGAAAGCACCAATGTCGGTGTCAAAACCGGCGGATCTCGGGTAGGGGGTCCCGAACTGTGCGTCTAGGCCGGATGGTAACAGGAGGCAAGGGACACGAAGTTTACCCAGGTTCAGGCCCTCTCGATGGAGGTAAAACCCTACGTCCTGCTTGATTAATATTGATGATATGGGTAGTACAAGAGTAGATCTACCATGAGATCGAGGAGGCTAAACCCTAGAAGCTAGCCTATGGTATGATTGTTGATGTGTATGTTGTCCTACGGACTAAAACCCTCCGGTTTATATAGACACCGGATAGGGTTAGGGTTACATAGAGTCGGTTACAATGGTAGGAGATCTACATATCCGTATCGCCAAGCTTGCCTTCCACGCCAAGGAAAGTCCCTCCCGGACACGGGACGAAGTCTTCAATCTTGTAACTTCATAGTCCAGGAGTCCGGCTGAAGGTATAGTCCGGCTATCCGGACACCCCCTAATCCAGGACTCCCTCAACCCCCACCCATTTGAGGCGGTTCTTTCGGTTCAGGGGTATCACGGGCATTTCGCGTGTCGGGATTTCACAGGAGGTGGGAGTTTTCGCGCGCTTTGTAATTTTGGAATAGCAAGGCGCGGGTTGAGATGGAGGGAGTTGTCGGAGCACAACGAGACAAAGATTTATCTTAAATATTTCAGGGTAACAAGGCGCGGGTTGAAGAGGCGGGAGTTTCGCAGCACGATAGACAAAGACGCTAGCTTCAAATTTCGGCATAACAAGGCGCGGCTTGAAATTTTGGGAGAACAAGCTTAACGTGTACCCAAAAGAAAAAAGACAATTTAGACTAGTATGATATACTATGTACAATGTGTTTAACACGCACAACACACACAAACACCATTTAGACTAGTAAGGTACACATGCATTGCACGCATAAGATTTGGCAACCAAATTATGAATAAATACCACATTATAGCATGTAAGCTTTGAGTCATATATGCATGATGTAGGTGTTCATTTAATTCTTATAGTTCATTTCATTCAAAATCATCTAGTTTTTATAAAAAAGCTAATCTATTTTAAGATTCATGGAATTGTGCGTTGTAAGGCATAAAGTAAAAACAAATCATGTAGAAAAACACTTGGGCAATTCTGATACGGAAGATTCTAGAACAAATAAGAAGTGCTTGTGTTTTGAGGTTTGTGCATTATGCTTAATTTCAACCATAGAGTCTTCTAGATTGTTCATGTGGCAAAATCTGGTGGAATCTAGATGATATCCAACGACCAGTAGTGCTCAAATTTGCCAGCTCTGCACCATCGGATTGGCCTCATCCAACGACCATCTTTCAAAGTTAAAGTTATCCGCACACTATATAAAAAATATAAAATATAATATATATAGGGGTATAGATATAGATATGTGATGCGAAAGCCACCCATCATCTCCAATTAGAATAGTGTGTCCATGCACGGATGCAATGTGGCCAAACGATGTCTGCCATCGGTATCTCAAATTCAAACCAGTCTGACCTTGTTCAATGTGTATACATTACAACATGCTCGTTTCCAAACCACACCGCGCAGATCTCCGTTATATTCATGCATGCATGGGTTTCAAACATCATGATCTCTTATTCAAATATTTGAATTCAACTTTACATTGATTATGACCTCACCTAGTCTTTTACACCCACACATTGGTCTTCTCTTTATAATTGTACCACTAACTTTCTCTCGTGCATGCATGCACACACACTACCAGTCGGCATTATCCATCGCACACATGCAATCTTTTTCTTCAGGTCGGTCTCCCATGAAGGCACACACACACACATCCCCCTCTCCATCATATCGGGCATTCTTTATCTCTCACGTGCATGCGCAACGATCGATGTTCCTCTATGTGTGTGTGTGTATATAGATAGGTCTTTCATAGTTTTCCACATAAACCGATCAATCTATATATCTAGTGAGGTCTCACCCTCTTTTCCATGTCCACATCGATCAATCTATACCTCTCTATATAGGATTACATATATAGCTAATACACCCACATTAATTATATATCGAACGCCCCCCTCTCATCATCCATGCCTTCCGCTTCATCTCTCAGACGCGCGCACAATGGCGAAGACAGGGGGCAGCAAAGGCCCTGCCCCCCTAACATCACTATATATCGAGGCTAATATGAATGTGATCATTAGACAATTGCTGGTAAAAATGGTTTAAGTTGATGAATTGGCCCTCCTCGGAAAGGATTAGCAATGCTTGGCCCCCTAGCTCATGGGGCATTTTTCATGGCTCCGCCACTGCGCACAACAACGCACGTTCTCGCCCCCTCTCCCTAAATATCAATCTCGCAGTTGTGCACTCCTTCATAGTCTCCCTCCACTCGGCCCCTCGCACCATCTTCTAGCCCCCACCAGATTTTGCCACATGTACAATCTAGCAGACTCCATGGTTGAACTTAAGCATAATGCACAAATCTCAAAACAACAGTGGTTCTGCTTTGTTCTAGAATCTTCTGTATCATAACTGCCCAAACTTTTTTTCTAGTTGAATTGCCATTATTTGTTTTTACTTTATGCTTTACAACGCACAATTCCATGAATCATAAAATAGATTAAGGGCTTCTTTGATTCAAAGGATTCTCAAAGGAATTTTGGAGGATTCTAATCCTTAGGAATTTTTCCTATCTTGGTTGTTTGATTCGTAGGATTGTAAACAATAGGAATTTTTCCATATGATTCATTTGCACTAGATTTCATAGGAAACATCCCATCCACTCAAACCTCTTTGAAAGAATTCTGCGTTTTTTCTATGCACAATCAAACACTCGTACCATCCTGTAGGATTCAAGACGACATTTCAATATAATCTCATGTTCTTCCTATTCCCGCGTTTTGGAAATCCTACGAATCAAAGAGGCCCTAGGTTTTTTTATAAAAACTAACTGATTGTGAATGAGATGAACTATAAGAAGTAAACGAAGGTCTACATTAGGCATATATGACTTAGATCACATGCTACAGTGTGGTATTTATTCATAATTTGGTTGCAAAATCTGACGCGTGCAATGCACGTGTACCTTACTAGTACTTCAAGTATGTGCAAAACACAATGGCACGCTACACAATGTCTCTCTTACAGTTCATGAAGCCACGTGGCACATGTGGAGGCGTTGTCGCGACATCCTTGTGTGAATTGATCAGAGTGACGTGCTGCTGGTTCTAGAAGAATGTACTCGTCCTCCCTGAGCCGCACTGGCGGTACATGCACGAAGCAAAGATGTGCACGCACGCCACACACGCACTCATTCCCTCGCACGCACACGCGGGTACATGGGCGGACGCAATTTTGTACCAAGATCCACCCCATGTGATAATTTGACGCGTGTAAAGTCCTTCACTTCATTGATGGTCAATTAATACAGCGCATGCAAATTGAGTGGACGTGAGGGCGGAAGAAAGACATGCGTGTAGTACTGCGCACATGCGAGTAGTTAAATCATGGGTTGCTACTAGTACTTCCATTGGTCTCCTTCATATTTTGTGCCAATTTTTGACAGTAACATAATATTTACGCATCTGAGCAGTGTAGTCTACTTGAAATTTATGTTCCACTAAACTCATCGGGAGCCGTTTTGGGCCTTGAAATCAAAAACCATCAATTAATCTTTACCTTGTTCCCATCACATTCGAAAGTACTAGTGCTACAATTAAGTGCAAGCCTGCTCACACCTACCAGTACGTACCAAACCTGAACGTGTTCCCACTATGCAGGTTTTAGTACTAGTGCTAGTACTTAGGTTATAAAAAGGGGAACTACCTAACCGAAAATTACTCTACCTTCCTCCTCATAAGTCCTCCTTCTTCGTACGTCCTTGCCATGGCCAATGTGCAGAGCTCTAGGTTGATAACTACTCGTAATAAGGGAGCGACAACCAAGGTTGCAAAAAAAAAGAGGGCTCGCCGCCACGCAGAGACCTCGAAAGATCTCTCACAGGCATGCGATGGCTCCCAGGAGCGCCCTAGACGCGGAGGCGAACATGCGGCGTTGGAGTCGTTATCCCTTGACGGCATGCCCGATCAGCTCAATAAGCACCTCAATAAGCAGAAGGAGTTCATCCACGGCTTGGTGGAGCTGCTGAAGGAGAGCCTCGACGACATGCCCGCTGAGCTCAATGAGCAGGGAGAGTTGACCGCCAACTTGGTGATGCTGCTAAAGAAGAGCATTGCCTTGGAGAAGAAGGCGATCAGCGAAATCCTGCAACTTCAGGAGGACAAGGCGAAGCTCTGCCATGAGCTCGACCTGCTGAAGGAGGAGAACGCCGGCTGGAAGAAGCTGCATGAGAATAGTAGTTCCTCGATGAAGATGTTGCAGGCCCTCGTCATGGAACAAAAGGAGGAGTTGGAGAAGCTCCGCATCGAGCACCCGACTGCTGTCAAGGTACGTAATGCAGCCGTGGAACAGATGATGAAGGCTCGCATCGAGAAATCCCGCATCATGGACACAATGATGAAGATGGCGGAGGAGACGCGCAAGGTTATGGAGGTCGTGGAGGCGATGAAGAAGCAGTTACGACTCCGCGGCCAGCAACCCTTCATGTAATGAGAGCAGCACCCCAGACTTGTGTGTGTGTCTTCCTTCTTTTTTTGGGGTGATAATCCTCCTTATTATTTTGCTCCTGTGTTTCTTATTTTGCTTCGGGTGTTTGGCCGCACGTGTCACCTTCTCTGCGAGGCATGAATAGAACAATGCTAAAAATGAGATGACTAGCAAATTAGATCATTTTTTTATCGCCAATAGAACAATGCCTCTTGCTAGTAATATATAATAAGAGTAGAGAGTAGAGGATATGGCACTGGGCTGCCGTGTTTCGTGCTCCTCCATCGTACTCCAGTGGAAAACTTGAGTATACCGCACGGTTCTTTGCTCCTCCTCAGGTCATCGGCACATTTATACGAGCAGTCAAATCACAAGGCCCTGCCTTCCAGCAGTAATGAGCAGTCAAATCACAAAGGCCCTCGCCTCTCGTGAAAAGGACCAAGCTAGACTGCCCCACCCTCTAGCCTTTTAAAAAATGTATATATTTGTACAGTAGTAGTATCGATGGATTGCTCCATGGAGCAAAACTAACAAGATGTAATCTCCTATATCTAAATTGCTATCCCCCACTAACTATTTCTCTCAACATGCAAGCATGCCACATCATCGCACAACATGCATGAGAAAAGGCCCACCCCCACTATCATATGTCTCTCAACATGCAAGCATGCCACTTCATCATGACATGCATGGAAAAAAGACCTATCTCAACATGTAAATACATGAGGGTTTTCATTCTATTATGCTATATACATTTAATAAACATTTTACAACTATATAGTAATCAAGCACAATAAGTTATATGTATTTTTATTGTTAGCTTTTTATATTATTACTTCAAATATTCATGTTTCATACAACGAGTCACATTGAAATATGTTGCAAAATATTCCCGCAACAACGTGCGGGGTATCATCTAGTTAAAGAAAAAAGGTGGTACATATAGAGAGCGCTCGTCGCCAAATTATGCATATACTATATGACACTACCCACTATGAAGGTACTAGTAACATAGACTAGTAACTAGTCTATGCTACTTTCCACTATGACCAGCCAAAATTAAGGGGCGGATACCAACGAGGGCCTGGTTGTGTCTATACTTGGACAACTCACCCGACTGCATGCGCACCAGGAAGACGAAGCTCATGTCGTGTTGGTACCGTGTGCGGCCCGCACATTAACCAAAACCTCGCGCCTCCATCTTAGCCTCCGCATTAAACTTCTCAATCTCAAGGCCAAGGAGCAATGTGAAACCTATGATAGAGCCAATCGAATGGTTGAGAACACTAAAATTCATAGCTACAGATGTGTGTGTGAGAGAGGACAAGTGCATGCGCGCACCTCTTCTCAGAGTACAACTGTATGTGGGTGGCATCGACCTAGGGAGCAGTGATGGTGCGTGCCAGAAGTCCCGAGAGATAGGTGTAATGCGTCTGAAAAAAAGACTAGTCTATGAAGGTCAAGCGTAAAATATGTAGCCGACGGTGCTAGTTTTTGCACGTACACAAGAGTAGAAAAAGAACTAGTACCATGGCATATGCTACACCACGGCTGAGAAAACGTGCCGATGTTACGCCATCTGGGAATAGTGCCACACTTCAAAACTAGAACCGTCAATAAATTTTGAGCGCGTCTCGTCACATTCCAAATTACTACTACTACCACGCTATATTTAATTGCAAACCTGTGCACAAGGATCACAACCTAAACGGTTTCCCACTTAGGAGTGTATTAGTAGTACTTCGTTATAAATACTACTATGCTAAGATGACTGTACATTCCTCCTCAACTCCTCACCCACAAAAATCAATCAAGTCAATCAAGCCATAGCCAGCGTGAGTTTTGGGCCGAGAGATTTCCACCAGGGAGAGGTGAGCATGGAAGAGGAAGCATGAGAGATGTCCCGCCTCGCCGCGAAAGCAGCCGACATGTCCAGCCGCGCAGTAGTAGCAGCACAGAGGTCCCGCCGCGCCGCTAAAGCAGCATAGAGGTCCCGCCGCATCGTCGATGTAGCAGACTGGTCCGGCCACGCCGCAGAAGCAGCAGAGATGTCCCACCGCACCGCCGAAGCAGTAGGGAGGTCCTGCCGCACCGCGACGGCCTGGGAAAATTTCTCGCGGGCAGGCGAGGACTCTTACAGGCGCATGCATGCGATAGTCCATAGCCAGATGGATTAGATCTCCGGCTGGGTGAGGATGCCGGACGAGGCTACCGGCGTCATCCGGCAACTAGGGAAGGGCAATGCGAAGCTCCGGGGCGAGCGCAACCTGCTGAGGGCGAAGATCGCCGGAAGGGCGGAGCAGGAGGAGGAGACCGCTGCCTTGTTGCAGAGGAAGGGCGTCATCATCAAGAAACTTATGGACGAGAATGCCATGCTCCGCATCGAGCGCAACAGGCTGGTGGAGGAATCCATGGATGCTGCCAAGCAACGTATTAAGGACATGAAACTGATGAAAGAGATCATCGCTCGCTGTGAGAACTAGTCTCCGCGACCTGTAACGCATAAAGAAAGTAGAGATCAGTGAGCCAGATTGTTCTATGCATCTTCCTTCTTCTTTTGCCCTCGTGTATTTCGGGCGTAGCCGCATGTGGCTTTTTTAATTATCTTCCTAATTATGTAAGACAATCATTATCCACTCTCGTCGTTCTTATATATATTCATCAGTCTTGCTATAAGTCGCAGTAGATGCTATATAGGTCCGTCGGATCTTACATCAAGATCCGTGCAAAATTTTCTTTTCAGATTTTCTTTTCTCTCTCTTAAATCTCAGTCGAGTGAGACATTGCCACACCATTAAACAGAGGCTCGGGCGCCATTAATGGAGACCTTGGGAGAGAGGTGGACGACAAATGGAGGTCAAAGGGCTCGCACGCCTCCTGTACTCAAATAGCTACCCTGCACGGCGCCTCCTAACTAATAAAAAAGGGGACGCATGGCGGCACGTAAATGATAAATAGAACGCCCACGGTTTCAATAATACTTGTGTTTTCGATTGTAACGTGACGTCACTTTTTCCAAAATGACTTTGTTGATTGTTAATGTGTGTGCCTTTGCAAATCGGGCAGCAAAATTACCACAGCATGTTGGTGCCATGTCATGACACTAAGCCAAGTTTCATGATTTTCATGCGTGTTTCAGATTTACAGGAATTAAAAAACCAAGTTTCTCAATGTTTCTAGCCGAGGCATGACGCCCAGATGTTTGAATTTCATTCCCATTTCTGGCATGGGACCTAGAAATTTACCCGAGGACACACATGTGATTTTTCAACCAGCTTTGGTGCACTAGAGCATGTGCTTGTATTTAAAATTTTAATTATGCACACAAAGGTGACACGTTCCCTCTCAGAACCACGAGCCTTCTTGAGAGAAGCTCCGGTTTGCAAGAAACTTATACCAAAATTTGTTCCTATTCTGCAATTTTTTTACCACAGCACGGTAGTACCATGACATGACACCATGCCAAGTTTCATGATTTTCAGGCGTGTTTTGGATTTACAAGAATTTTAAAACCAAGCTTCTCAATGTTCTCGGCCGAACCACGATGCCCAGATGTTTGAATTTCATTCCCATTTCTTGCATGTGACCTAGAAATTCACTCGAGGACATACATGTGATTTTTCAATCAAATTTGGTGCACGGGAGCATGTGCTTGTAGTTCAAATTTGAATTATGCAAATTAAATGGCCAGAAACTCAATTAATGTATAAAAAAGAAAGGCCAAACGAACCCGGAATAATTCGAAAATTTAACAGGGCACCCATATAGTTCTATGTCGCCTCTGTAAAGAAAATCTGGGGAGAGGCAACGCATATTAGAAATGCCATTAGACATTGTTATTTTCACGTCAAACCCGTTGACCATGTTACATGACAAAAATAAGCTGATTCTCACAATGATAAGTTAATGGTCTCCAGCACAACACACCCCTCAAATAAAACTAAGCACCCTGGAATTCTTTGACAAAACTAAGCACCCTGAAATTCTTTGACAACTAAACTGCTGGCTATATGATGTTGGCCATATATATTGTACGTATATAATGTGAAGAAACGAGTGGTAGTACTATACCAACTAAAAGATGAAATGTACAAAATATAACGAGAAGAAACATAACATAGTTCTGCTGGGGGCTCAACACAACACATCCCTCAAATAAAACTAAGCACACCTGAAATTAGACTAAGCAACTAATCCGGTAGACACTGCATTAGAACCACCATGAGCAACGACACTGCCACCTTACTCGGACTCCTCATCCACGTCCTCGATTTCGTCCTTGTCCCTCTTCCTCTTGGCCGATACTTCTTTGCTTGAACCGCACACTTGGCTCTTGCTCTTCATCCAACCCTTGTAGATATTGAAACAAAGGTAGCCATCCATTGAAGCGTAGTGGATGTGGTCTATATCTAGTACATTCCACTCCCATGCATGATGAAACTTGAACGGAGGTTTCTTCAATGTACCATACGAAGGATGAACCATGGCTCCTGCCAGGGTCAACATTGAAGGCTGATCACAGGAGGGCACCAGCCCTTTCTTCTGGAGGTCGAAGGGGTCGCCTACAACGAGGCCTATCCGACCCAGGATTTCCTTGTCGTTCCTAAAGTCTACAATAATGAATTTGACTCAGCCGTCCTTGAGGAAATTCTTAAAATCCTGGCACTCAACGTAGGCATGGCATATGTGGTAGACCAAGCATAATTCATGCACGCAGACCTGGATCACGACGGGCTTCTTCTTCTTTGCCTCCTTTAGATTCTTCTCGCTTCCCAGGACTGTGGTGTACTCAACATCTAGCCTAGCGACCCACTCATCATTTGACTTTTCGAACATGAGTTTGAAGCGAGCAAGGCATTCTTTCACCGTTGCGGAAGAACGGGTGTAGATGACGTCGAACTCATCGCTGGTGATGGTTCTAACCATGTACTCACCGCCGATCATGGAGATTTGGGACGCCATGGATTTGGGAGGAGGGTTAGGATTAGTGGAACTGCCATAATGTGAAAGGACGGGACGACTAGGAGCGGTTTATCGATTGTAAAAATGTTGAGTGGGGGGGGCATGTGCGAATGGCAGGGTAGTGGCTTTCCTGGTGGATAAATGGATTCATGCATAGTACTATGGGTGCCCAATTAGATGTCATGTCTACTCGACGCCCAATTAAATGGCTTTCGATGTCATGTCAAGCATCGGGAAAATTACAGGTGATACGAAGCTTTCCATTCTCCCATGATACGGGCTTCCGAGAGCCCTTGGATCTAAGATCGAACAGTTGCATGGCATGATTCTAGACCTATGGGTGAATATCCTATCCTGGAGGGTTATTCTGCAAATTTTCAGCAACTTAGCATGCGACCGTTCAATCTCAGATCCAAGGGCTGCCAGCAGCCCGTATCATGGCCGCGCCTACGACGACCGTTGCCTCGCTCGCGCGGTCGCGCCCTTGGAGATTTAACACGGTGCGTTAGGCTATCTGATGTTGGCATGTCATACATAGTCATCACTTAGTCACTCATACAACAAGGTTAGCTATAAGGTTGGCTATAAGAGTATTTTTTGTTTACTTCTCTCTATCTCTTTCTTCGTAGTATTTATTGCGTTTACCAAGGAGTGAGCTCTTCCAATGAAATGGTGCTTAGTTGAGGTGCTATGGGCATTAAATGTCTTAGCAACTCAAGTCCCCAATGCATAGGTGCTTAGTTTTTTGTTGCTAAGTTTGCTTCATCTAGGTACACACGCTTATCACCGTTTCTTCCTGGGGTCACCAAACTAGTCTCTCTCTTCTTAATTAACTTGCCACATCAGACTTTATGCCTATGTGGCAGGCTTAGCACCTGTAGGATCAAGTACAATAGTGGGATATAAGCCCGCTTTACATGGCATTTTTGCATATCTGGGGGAAAGAGGCAAGGAAAAAGTGGAGGAGTGGACTCTCAAGCAAGAGCCAACCTCTACATGGTGGAGCATCAGGAGAGGCACCTGTATGGAGGTGGTCAGGAACCGGGAGACTCAATCCGGTCGTAGCGCCACAGTTAAAATGATAATGGCAAGTCAAATCACCGGGCCTCACCTGTCCAGCAGTAACTCACTATCAAATCACACAGCCCTACGTTTGCAGTAGCCTACTCCCTCATCTTATCGCATCTCTATCGAATCGACTAGGTGGAACTGCCCCACCTACCGCGCGGGAAAAGCCCCGCCCTCGACTTTTAAATAGTACATTATACTAATTTTGTATCCATGGATTGCGCCATGGAGCAAAGCCTCAAGAAAACGGTGGTACACATGTACAGAGTATACAGCACGCCCGTCGCGTCTGCGTCGCACCCCAGACGGTCGGTCGGTCTGGCATGCCACTCTCCGAATGGAATGCGCGTCATATTGCATTTGCACACACATGTGGGACCGCAATTGAGAACCGACCATAGGCACACTCCCCGGCCCCGCAAGTCGGGTGAGTTAATAGAAGTAGTACATACGTTGGTACCTGGACGATCCCTGCAAGACACGGAAGATCAGTTCGTCCATGCATGTGACCAGACTCTAGCAGACACGCCTGGATTGGCTATCGTCTACATATCGTGCAGGCTGTGTTGTACATGGTTGTAGTTCTGGTGAGAAATCTAAAAAAATGTTTCTTGTCATCTCGCAAAATTAGGTGTCATGTGCTTCGCATCACTGCGAGGGTTAAACAGCGACAACTGAGTTGGGCTAGTCATTGGGGGCACATGCACGAAGACTACTCGGCTGCCATCTAGGTCAAGCTGGCTATGTTAATTAGGACATCTGTCAATGGACCCCTTTTCTACGAGTTTATCTTTAATTTGAGCTTTGACCCTTGTCTAGTTTATCTGTCGGGATTCATCTTGTCTCCTTTGGGCAATGAGGTTATGAATTCTTGTCAAGTGGCATTTTTTCGTGTTATATGTTATAATCCGGTGCTTCAGATCAAAATGATGACAACTGCGCCTCCGGGGCACGTGCATGAAGACTTCTCGACAGTCATTGCCGAGGTCAAGCCGGCTCCGGCCGGTAGATAAAAGAAAACTAGTACTCCACTATATAGGCAGGAGCCTCCGCGCTTGCTTGCTAGTGTTGCTCTCTTCACACTGTCTCGTCCTCTCCAGATCTAAACATGACAGCGGTGGCCACTCTCTCGCTCTCTACTCACCGCTGGTCACAGATCCAGCCGGATCCTCTTTGCCGGGGAAGGTGAGAAGGTGCAATGTTCACGCGGTCGTCCTCGGCGACGGCTTTTACCCACTGCCGGCGCGTCCCTATCGGCGTGCCTTGCCGTTCTCTCCCAAGCATCGCTGGCGAGGGAGGGCCTCCCACCCCTTCTTCCTCGCTGCCGCCCACCTAACCACATCCCGGTGACCCTCAGGTATAACTTCCTTTGAAACCGGCCTTGCTCTACTTCCTGAGCTCATGATGTCGCTGCATTGTATCTTTTACTATTTCTCAGCCCCTCGTGTAGATAGGATCGATCGGCTGTTCGAAAACCACCTAATTTTTTTACTGTTAAGAGGTAAAACTAGTTCATGCACTCGAATCTAGTAGTACTTGGTTCAAACAAGGAAGAAAGGGGGTGGGTGGTGGGGGAAGATTTGTTACCTGAATCTAGGACTTGGTCGAAAGAGGAAATAATGAGGGCGAAAAGTAGTAGAGACTGGCTATCCAACTGGTCTCTAGGTCTAATAGGGAAATAAAGGGAACGCATTACAAACTCAATATAAATGCGATCTATTTGTTGAAAAAGAAAAGAAAGTGGGAACTAGGGGACAAGTCAATAGAGTAAGTCCAACACTAGATTTGCTAGCCTCACACAGTATAAGGTGGCTATATACCGAACAAAAATGGGACCAACCAGATATCCTCTTCTGATGTTTGTTGCCCCGAGCTGTTCTTATGTAATGCCACTGGTAAAATGTAGCAGTCGCACTGTTAAAAGTAAGGACACGTTAAACCAATGTTGTTTTCAATGTAATGCCTCCAGTAATATGAATCAATGGCACTTTTTTTCATGTCCTGCTAAATTTCCCATTAAGATAAGTTGCTTCTTTTCATTAGAGATGCAACTGTCCTGGTCCGCCTACTCTCCAGGAGCTTCACGACCAACCTTGATGTTGCTCAATTTTATTGCAACTAATGAAGAAGAAGCTCTGTGGGTTTTGTTTTCTAATGAAAATGGAACTAGGGCTGGAGCCCTTTTCTTAAAAAGAAGAAGAAGAAGTTGCTAGCTCATGGGACATTGCTTCATTTTAGGTGAACTGCATCAAGAATTGAATCATCCATGTTGGTGACTGGTGTCATCCCTTATACGATGGCGTTGACTGCAGATATGGTTCCCATCACGAGGTATGTTCCTTTTTGGTTTGACCGTCTGTCAAAGATCTTGCATGTTGATCCTGCTCTTGTGCTACTGTTTTGGCACTGCCATGATAAAGCAGTAATGTTATTATTTTGCACCTTAATCTAGTGGCACTATTAATTTGAGGCAATGTTTTGGCACCGCTAGTGCCATTGTTTTTTATATATCGAAAGAGGGGGTTCATTCCGATTTCATTAAAGAAACCCATCCATAGAGAACCATTACCCGACAACATCTTAGTGTAAACGGGCAATTATGCAACTACTACTAGAACGGACTGAGTACTAGCAGGAGACAAGTTCGCCACATAAGCTAGGCAGGAAGGGGGACACAACATGAGCTTGACCAAGTTTGGATTACAACCCAAATGCTACCACAAAAACATCAGGGGGAAGATAGGGACTGAAAGAGCCAGCTTCAACATCCCAGTCTAAGCACCCCCGACCTTCATCCTTGCGACGCAAGGTACACCTCGTTTGGCACCTGCTCGACCCTAGTGTCACTGATAAAATGAAGTAATAATACAGTTAAAATAGAGCGAGCGTCCTCTCTATCATTTCATTTCCAATGTAGATAAAGTAAGTGCTTCTCTTTGTTGATGTATGTTTCATCAACTAGTCCCATTGTTAATGTTTAAGCCTTTCTACAAACTGGGGTGCTTAATTTTAGTTGATCTACACTCAAATAGAGATTTGAATGTCTCAAGGCCCCTCCTTGTACTACCGCTGTACACTGATGTTCATCACTGGCAGAAGGTGTATCGGGGAGACTTGGGTCGATTTCCAGTATGATGTAATATTTCCTTCTGTTTATTAGTGTATGTTTCATCAACTAGTGCCACTATAATGTAATCACGCCTTTTCATTATCTATGCAAACAGGGTTATTCAGCTACATTTTGGTGGAACTGCACAAATTTACGGATGGAACCGACATATATGCAGAGTGCGAGGTGCCAAGTAAAAATTACCGACACCAACCCTGCTCCATCTAAGCATTGGTATCCACCACCATTAGTGGGATGTGTGGCGCTCACTATGGACGGATCTTTCTTGACAGCAAATCCTCTAACCAAATACTAGTAGCTTAGACTTAAAAAAATACTAGTAGCTTATATTGGCAGTTTTCTAGGGGTGTACTCTTTTCTGAAAGAAGCACCAATCTATTTTTATTTATTTGTACACAGTGTCACAACTATGACCCAAAGGTCCAAAGCTATTTTAGGGTGATTGGCGTAGTACTCGGAGACTAATTGTAAGCATGATTTTTATTAGTTGTCACACTGATTGTAAGCATGAGCAGATGGAAGATTAGGTTAGTGCGAAGCTTACCTTAAACCCTACCAACGCCGTTGAAATGTGGCGAGCGTCGAGGGAACCGTGGAGAATGGCGGGGAAGCGACATCGCGCCATCCGGCCTCCTCTTGCGGTGGGATAATGAATACTCCTGTGGCTCCGGCTGGCTCTGCACCCTCAAGAACGGCACACCGTACTCGATCGATTCGTTATCCTCTGGGTGCTCGACCTTCGACCTGTACGCCCACCACCTCCGCTTGACTTTCGCCTCGGGCGAATCTGTCTGCTCCATCGCCCAGAGGAGATACTCGATGAACTCAAAGGACTGTGGCGTGACTGCCGCCGAAGAGTACATCGCCGCCCTCATCGCCGTCGTCTCGCTCTTTCACATACATTGCCACATGGCCCTCACCGTCCTCTAAATCTCCCACTCATTGTCAAACCAAGTAAGGATCTCCTTCAACCTGGCTAACTTTGCCTGGTCACCGCCAGCGATCTGCCTGATTCACTGCTGCATCCTCTCCATAGATGTCCTTCTGAGTGGTCCGGTGCTAGCTTTGGAAGATGGGAGGAGAGACGGTGGTCTTGTAATAGAGAAGAGGGAGAGGCGAGACAGTGGTTTTGGAATGGAGATGATGGAGAGGAGAGGGGGTGGTTTTGAAATGAAGAAGAGGGAGAGGTGAGACAGTGGTTTTGGAATGGAGATGATGGAGAGGAGAGGTTCCCCTGTCTTTCGGTCGCTGACAGGTGATTCTCAGAGAAGAAACTGCAAGTTTCAGTTTCAGATAAGAAACTCCAAGTTCAGTTTCAGATAAGAAACTTCAACTTTCAGAGGCAGAGCATTTATATTAACACGGCCTTTTCAAACAGTGTTAACATCATGCTGGAAGTTTTATTCATGGTCAAAACTGGAACTACCAGCCAGTTAACATCATGCTGATCAACATTCATGCATAGCACATCTTCATATGATGCACAGTGAAAAAGATATGTTATTTTCAAGATGCCCACACAATGTCGAGTGTGCGAAAAACAGAGAAAATGAGGGACGAAGTTTTGGCAAGTGTTGGACGTGGTGTGCGTAGATGACAATTGGGACCCACATGTCAATAAAGGCAGAGGCAAAAAATTTGGAGATATTTTCTCTGCACAGGTGGAATCGAACCAGGGCGGAACAGCTGTCGGGTAGTGTCACTCGGCCACTAGGCTAGTTCAGTTGTTTCGTTACTAATAAGGCACTTCCTTAGGTGGTCGGATCTTCTCATGCGCCTTTGTGCGCTCGCCGCGACACCGCTGTCTGCCGTTGTGAACATGCTAAACAAACGAGAGGAATCTAGAGAGGACTGTACGTGGAGAGACGGATAGTCAGGACCCACCAGGTCTATGGCCGTACGCAAGCAAGTGCCTCATCGAAAAAATACTTCCTCCTAATGCTATACTGACATTGGGGCCCATGGATTTGTCAATATAGTTACATTTTTAGGTGCTTCAACGTAGTTACTATAGGAGATAAATTCACAACGAAGCCAGGGAGCTGGCAGGTATCATTTATTATCACTGGGGCAGCAAGTATCAGCTGGGTTTTGGGCTGCCCCGTCTAGGCTTTCTTTTTTAACATGCGCAGCCCACGACCTCGGATGGGAGGTCCATAGGCCTGTTTGTATTTTCTTGAGGGCTGTCATGTATCGACCGGCCTATGGACCTCCATCCGAGGTTTTATTTTTCCTGAAACATCGGCAACCCAATTTATGTAATTTTTTTGAAGAAAACGCAAAGGTCTGTTCTATTTTTCTATATAAGAATAGGAACACCTGGTCCAACTTATGTTTCCCTTCTAACTATATTATATATATTTAAATTATTTTATATGTTATTATATATTATTTTTATTGTCATCATATATTTAACAGATACTTACATATGTAAGAAAACAATATCCCACATCTTATTAACTTATAAAAATAATTTCTTAACAATAAAATCCTGGATTTTTTGGCAACGAAAATCCTGGTGATTGTGTACAAAAGCTTGGTAAGATATAAGGACCAATGTAATAATAAATCACTTATTATTTAAATATATATATGTAACAAAATGCTCAGCCCCTGTTTATTTTTTGATAACATTGCTGCACCCATCCCAACCTTATAATTAGAATAAGCCCAACAAAATCGTGTATTTAGAGAAAGTGCAAATGGCCTGTAATATTTTTAGGAAAAATATAAATGGGCCGCATGGACGCTACGTTATTTGTTCACCCAGCCCAGCTAATGGACTGTAATTCAAAAAAAAGATCAAATGGACTGTAAATTCTACCCCGCAAAAAAAGACTAAATTCTGAAAAAATGGGTTGAATACGTGCCACATTTTTGGAGGCTGAAATGTGGGCCAATAAGTCGAAGCCAATGCAAGTCATTGTCAACTTAGTCAACAAATTATTCTGACATCGTTAGCCGTTGGATTTACATCCAACGACCGACATCCATCTTCAATCTCTCGTCTTCTTCCTCCAGCGCCGCCGGGACCACCTGCTCCCGCCTCCTGCTGCTAGCAGCTCTGCTTAGCAGTGCTTCGCTGTGAAGCGCTACTCCACCATTGGCCAGGCCATCCCTCCACCCCTCCACACCTCCTGTTCTTCTCCACCGACTGCCGAACCACACCGCACCAGAACTAGTTAACCCTCGTACACCTCTCCGTCTACGACTCTACTCCCGCGTCTTCCCATCTCCAGCTCGTTGCTGTCTGGGGCCTCGCCGGCGTCCACCACCTTGGATGCGCTCGGCCCGGAGTGGTCAACGTGGTCAACCAACGACACCATCGGAAGTAGACTTTGCATGGAGAGGCTGACAACTGGGTCCACGGCCGCACGCAAGGAAATGCCTCCTTATTATGCGCAAAATAATGATTCCTCCACCTGACAGCTGGGACCCACCGGAAGGGCCTCTGTATTTCATGAAAAACATTCCCACCACTGACAGGTCGGACCCACCAGCTATATCTTCGCACGCAAGGAAGTGCCTCCTTATTATGCACAAAAAAATGAATACCCCCTGCTAGCTGGGACCCACAATAGTGGGAGGCTGACTTGTGGGCCAACTAAGTTGACGGGGACAGAGGGCTTTGTCAACTTAGTCAATATGAACGATTCTAGCTCCAGTGACCATACGATGTCCATCCAATGGCCGTAGTGCTTCTTCAACCTCTGGTCTTCTTGCTCCAGCTGCCCAAAGTAGCGCCGATCGTGCCTTGTGCTCCTGCCTCCCGTGGCCGGCTGTGATGCCGCGGAGGCCTCACCGCCCCCTACTACTCCCACCGCTGGCCATGCCATCCCTCTACTCACCCACACCCCCTGTTATTCTCTAGCGATGGCAGCCTCACACTGATAACCCACAAGTATAGGGGATCGCAACAGTTTTCGATAACTAAGAGTGTCGAACCCAACGAGGAGCTAAAGGAAGAACAAATATTCCCTCAAGTTCTATCGACCACCGATACAACTCTACGCACGCTTGACGTTCGCTTTACCTAGAACAAGTATGAAACTAGAAGTACTTTGTAGGTGTTGTTGGATAGGTTTGCAAGATAATAAAGATTACGTAAATAAAAAGTAGGGGCTGTTGTAAGTAAAGAAACAATAAAGTAAATATAGCGAGTGTGGAAAATTGGTGGTAGGAGTTGTGAAATTGCCCCTAAGCAATTGACTACTTTACTAGACCGATAGCAAGTATTATGTGGGAGAGGCCACTGCTAGCATGTCATCCCTGGCTTGGAATTCTATGCACTTATGATTGGAACTATTAGCAAGCATCCACAACTACTAACGTTCATTAAGGTAAAACCCAACCATAGCATTAAGATACATTGGTCCCCCTTCCATCCCGTATGCATCAATTTCTATGCTAGGTTGAAGCTTCTGTCACTCTTGCCCTCCAATACATAGTCCTATCAACATACAACTAACCCTATGGTGTGATCCACATGCGCGCTCATATGATGGGCACCAAAGGGCAACATCATAACCACAAGCAAATTAAATCAATCATAGAAATTCATCAACCACCGATAGGACAACAAAAATCTACTCAGACATCATAGGATGGCAACACAACATTGGATAATAATATGAAGCATAAAGCACCATGTTCAAGTAGAGGGTACAGTGGGTTGCGGGAGAGTGGACCGCTGTAGATAGAGGGGGGAAGGTGATGGAGATGTTGGTGAAGATGGCGAAGGTGTTGGTGTAGATCGCGGTGATGATGATGATGGCCACGGCAGCGTTCCGGCGCCACCAGAAGAGAAGGGGAGAGGGGGCCCCTTCGTCTTCTTCTTCCTTGACCTCCTCCCTAGATGGGAGAAGGGTTTCCCCTCTGGTCCTTGGCCTCCATGGCATGGGAGGGGCGAGAGCCCCTCCGAGATTGGATCTGTCTCTCTGTCTCTCTCTGTTTCTGCGTTCTCAGATTCTACCCTTTCACCGTTTCTTATATTCCCGGAGATCCGTAACTCCGATCGGGCTGAAATTTTAACACGATCTCTATCCGGATATTAGCTTTCTTGCAGCGAAAGAAGGGAATCAACCGCCTTACAGGGTGGCCACGAGGGTCAGGGGCGCGCCCCCTGCCTCGTGGGCCCCTCGAGCATCGTCTCACATTGATTTCACTTCCAAAAATCACATATATTCGAAAAAAATCTCCATCTGTTTTTATCCCGTTTGGACTCCGTTTGATATGGATTTTCTGCGAAACATAAAACATGCAACAAACAAGAACTGGCACTGGGCACTGGATCAATATGTTAGTCCCAAAAATAGTATAAAAAGTTGCCAAAAGTATATGAAAGTTGTATAATATTGTCATGGAACAATCAAAAATTATAGATACGATGGAGACGTATCACACACCGCAGCGAACCAGCGAACCCTTATACTCCTCTACGCGTGGGCATCCACTGCCGCGTCTTCCCCGGCTCCGCGTCGTCCCCTTCCTAGGCCTTGCCGTCGTCCACCGCCCTAGTGCTCTCGGCGCGACGTGGTCAACGTGGTCAAGGAACGGCTTCCATCGGACGTGGACTGTACGTGGAGAGGCTGACAGCTGGGTCCACGGCCGCAACAAGGAAGTGCCTCCTTATTACGCGGAAAATAATGATTCCTCCACCTGACAGCAGGGATCCACCGTACGGGCAACCGTATTTCACGAAAAAACGTTTCCCCCTGACTGCTGGGACCTACCAGCGACATCTTCGCATGCAAGGAAGTGCATCCGGGCAAAAAAAACGATTCGCCCCTAACTGCCGGGACCCACCAGCTACATCTTCGCACGCAAGGAAGTGCCTGACAGTCGGGAACCACCTGGTCGAAGCATACGTAGCATTGTCATTCTGGTCGCGAATGTGTACGTACATACTAGTCAATGTAGAGGCGCGCACATGTCGTAGTAAAGGCGCGCACGTAGCATGTACACGTACGTACAGCGGCCAGGGTGCAAGAAAGTAAATACGACCACGTACGTACATACGGGCGGGGTCTCGAACGCCTACTTGCGCGTACGTATGGCCAGGGCTCGTGTACATGGCTGGGTCGGAACGGAGAAACTGCGTCGTCGTCGTGTTCATGGGGAGGCAACGGAATGCGTCATGTTCATCAGGAGGCAACAGAACGCGTGGGAGCCAACCGGCTTGGACAACACAACCGATGGAAACGAGGCCTGGCGTACCGCAGAACGGAGGAAACGGCCTTGTGTTCGACCGGCCATGGTCGAAACGAGATCCTGTTCATCGGGAGGGGTCTGGCGTACCGCAAAACGGAGGAAACAGACCTCCTACAATCGAAACGAGGGTCTTATTGATCGGGGGGGGGGGGGGTGGCGTATCGCAAAACGGAGGAAACGTACTTGTGTTGGAGCGCTACAGTCGAAAGGGGGGTCCTGTTCATCGGGAGGGGTGTGGTGTACCGCAAAACAGGACTCCACGGGATACTGTTCATCTCCACCGTTGACCCCCTCTAGCCTCCACGGGCTACTGTTCATCCACCGTCGACCTCCTCCAGCCTCCACCTACGACTGTTCATCCATGGACTCCTGTTCATCCAGCCTCCACCACGCGCTACTCCACCGGCTACTGTTCAACCAGCCCTCTCCACGGGCTCCTGTTCAACCACCCCCTCCACGGGCTACTATTCATCCAGCCCTCCACCATCTACTGTTCATCCTGCCCTCCACGGGATGGTCCTGTTCATCCAGCCCCAATCGGCTCGATCGATCGGGGTCCTGTTCATCCAGAGGCAATACCACGGGGTCCTGTTCATCCACCCCCACCGGGAACTATTCATCCAAACCCCCCAGCAACGCTCACTGTTCATCCAGAGGCAGCATCGATCAGCTTCAGTTAGCAGCAGTAGCGAAGGAATCGCTCGATCGGGTTCAGTTAACAGCCATCGATCGGTCGCTCGGGTTCAGTAACGCGTGGCCTGCAGTGCAATCGCTCGGGTTCAGTTAGAGCCCAACGCCTCGCTCGGGTTCAGTTAGAGCCCAACGCCTTGCACCCACGCGCGTGCGTGTATGAGAGAAATGCGCATCGCTCAGCCCCGACCACCCACCGTAACCGGGAACACCCCGATATTTTCCTCATCCTCGCTTCTACCATGGTTTTTTCCGTCATGGACGGCCCAAAGAATGTCATGCAGCTGCGTCTCCGGCCCGCCCAGGACGAAAAGCCCATTTTCTGTCATGATTTTTTGTCATAGAAGTAGGACCCCACCACATCTATGATGATACCGTGTTTTGTCACAATTATTGTCATAGAAGTCTCATAAGTATGACATAATTTTTTTTCGTTTGACCCAAAATGTCACGGATGTGTCTTTTTTTGTAGTGAGCCCTCCGTGGACTCGTGCAACCGTTACCCTTCGTGGGTTGAAGTCTCCATCAACGTGGATGTACGATAACACCACCTATCGGAACCACGCCAAAAATCTCCGAGTCTCCAATTGCGTTTGCACACTCCAATCCCATCCCTTTACTTTCTTGCAACTTGCATGCTTTACTTTCCGCTGCTCATATACTCTTGTCATGCTTGCTTGAAATGTATTATGAGTGTTTAAACTTGTGCTAAAACTCCACCTCAACTTAAAGAAATTAAAAACCGCTACTTTTCTTTGTTAAGAGTCTATTCACCCCCTATAGACACCTCTTCTTGATCCTTTCACCGACAACTTATCAAAACGCGCTGCCCTCAAGTTGCCTGTGGAACCAGGTACCTTTGTGCTTCAATTGACCCACCCATCCGTTGAGCCATCAGCAGGACAGAACAAGCGAAGGAAGGCAGGCCCCAGCAAGTACTTTCCCGCTGAGCTCCTAGGAGCCGCCGACAAAGACGTTGCCCGATGCCCCAAGCTTGCCGGGGGGCAGCAACCTCCGGCGGGGCCCCAGGCCCCGACCGTAGAGGCAGCTGCCCCTACGGCCGAAGACGAGCCTTTAGTCCTTGCCGTCGAGCCCCAGGCTCCGGCATGGGCGCAGCACACCGTCCGTTTCCTCCAAACAGGGGAACTCCTTGGGGAATAAGAAGAGGCACAGAAAGTAGCCCATTGGTCCAGCATGTATTGATATGTCTCCAACGTATCTATAATTTTTGATTGTTCCATGCTATTATATTATCTGTTTTGGATGTTTAATGGGCTTTAATATGCTCTTTTATATTATTTTTGGGACTAACCTATTAACCGGAGGCCTAGTGCCAGTTTTTGTCTATTTTAGAGTTTCGCAGAAAAGGAATACCAAACGGAATCCAACGGAATGAAACCTTCGCAATGATCTTTCTTGTACGAAAAGAAAACCAGGAGACTTGGAGTGGAAGTCTGGAACTCCGCGAGGTGGCCACGAGGCAGGAGGGCGCGCCTAGGGTGCAGGCGTGCCCCCACCCTCGTGGGCCCCACGTAGCTCCACCGACGTACTTCTTTCGTGTATATATACTCTTATACCCTAGAAATATCAGGGGGAGCCACGAAACCACTTTTCCACTGCCGCAACCTTCTATACCTGTGAGATCCCATCTTGGGGTCTTTTCCGGCGATCTACCGGAGGTGGAATCAATCACGTAGGGCTTCTACATCAACACCATAGCCTCTCCGATGAAGCGTGAGTAGTTTACCACAGACCTTCGGGTCCATAGTTATTAGCTAGATGGCTTCTTCTCTCTCTTTGATCTTCAATACAAAGTTCTCCTCGATGTTCTTGGGGATCTATTCGATGTAATACTCTTTTGCGGTGTGTTTGCCGGGATCCGATGAATTGTGGATTTATGAACTTGATTATCTATGAATATTATTTGGTTCTTCTCTGAATTCTTATATGCATGATTTTATATCTTTGCAAGTCTCTTCGAATTGTCGGTTTAGTTTGGCCTACTAGATTGATCTTTCTTGCAATGGGAGAAGTGCTTAGCTTTGGGTTCAATCTTGCGGTGTCCTTTCCCAGTGACAGTAGGGGCAGCAAGGCATGTATTGTATTGTTTCCATCGAGGATAAAAAGATGGGGTTTATATCATATTGTTTGAGTTTATCCCTCTACATCATGTCATCTTGCTTAATGCGTTACTCTGTTCTTATGAACTTAATACTCTAGATGCATGCTGGATAGCAGTTGATGTGTGGAGTAATAGTAGTAGATGCAGAATCGTTTCAATCTACTTGGCACGGACATGATGCCTATATTCATGATCATTGCCTTAGATATCTTCATAACTATGCGCTTTTCTATCAATTGATCGGCAGTAATTTGTTCACCCACCTCAATACATGCTATCTTGAGAGAAGCCACTAGTTAAACCTATGGCCCCGGGTCTCTTTCTTATTATATTGCATCTCTTTTATTTACATCGCATGTCGTTTACTATTTTGCAATCTTTACTTTCCAATCTATACAACAAAAATACCAAAAATATTTATCTTACTATCTTTATTAGATCTCACTTTTGCGAGTGACCGTGAAGGGATTGACAACCCCTTTATCATGTTGGTTGCAAGGTTCTTGATTGTTTGTGTAGGTACTAGGTGACTTGTGTGTTGTCTCCTACTGGATTGATACCTTGGTTCTCAAAAACTAAGGGAAATACTTACGCTACTTTGCTGCATCACCCTTTCCTCTTCAAGGGAAAACCAACACATGCTCAAGAGGTAGCAAGAAGGATTTCTGGCGCCGTTGCCGGGGAGATCTACGCCAAGTCAAGACATACCAAGTACCTATCATAAACTCTGCTCCCTCGCATTACATTATTTGCCATTCGTCTCTCGTTTTCCTCTGCCCTACTTCTAAAATGATTTTCGAAAACCTTTGCCTTTTCTTCGCCCTCTTCCATTCGCCTCTTTTCGCTTGCTTCTTGTGTGCTTGTGTGTTGGATTGATTGTTTGTCACGATGGCTCAAGATAATATTAAATGGTGTGACTTTTCCAATACCAACAACAATGATTTTATTAGCACTCCGATTGCTCCTACTACCGATGCTGAATCTTGTGAAATTAATAGCTTTGTTGAATCTTGTTATGAAAGATCAATTTTTTGGCCTTCCTAGTGAAGATGCCGCTACCCATCTAAACAATTTTGTTGATTTGTGTGATATGCAAAAGAAGAAAGATGTGGATAATGATATTGTTAAATTGAAGCTATTTCTGTTTTCGCTTAGAGATCGTGCTAAAACTTGGTTCTCTTCTTTGCCTAAAAATAGTATTGATTCATGGAATAAGTGCAAAGATGCTTTTATCTCTAAGTATTTTCCTCCCACTAAGATCATCTCTCTTAGGACTGATATTATGAATTTTAAGCAACTTGATCATGAGCATGTTGCACAAGCTTGAGAGAGGATGAAATTAATGATACGTAATTGCCCTACACATGGTTTGAATTTGTGGATGATTATACAAAATTTTTATGCCGGATTGAATTTTTCTTCTAGAAATCTTTTAGATTTGGCCGCGGGAGGCACTTTTATGGAAATCACTTTAGGAGAATCTACTAAACTCCTAGACAGTATTATGGTTAATTATTCTCAATGGTACACCTAAAGATCCACTAGTAAAAATGTTCATGCTATTGAAGAGATTAATGTTTAGAGTGGAAAGATGGATGAACTTATGAAATTGTTTGCTAATAAAAGTGTTTCTTCAGATCCTAATGATATGCCTTTGTCCACTTTGATTGAGAATAACAATGAATCTATGGATGTGAAGTTTGTTGGTAGGAACAATTTTGGTAACAATGCATACAGAGGAAATTTTAATTCTAGGCCGTTTCCTAGTAATTCCTCTAATAATTATGGTAATTACTACAACAACTCCTATGGAAAATTTAATAAGATGCCCTATGATTTTGAGATTAGTGTTAAAGAATTTATGAGTTCGCAAAAGAATTTCAATGCTTTGGTTGAAGAGAAATTGCTTAAGATTGATGAATTGGCTAGGAACATGGATAGAATTTCTCTTGATGTTGATTCTTTGAAACTTAGATCTATTCCACCTAAACATGAGATCAATGAGTCTCTCAAAGCCATGAGAATTTCCATTGATGAGTGCAAAGAAAGAACCGCTAGGATGCGTGCTAAAAAATATTGCTTTGTGAAAGTGTGTTCTTCTAGTTTGCATGATAATAATGATGAAGATCTAAAAGTGATTGATGTGACTCCTATTAAATCTTTGTCTTCCAATATGAATCTTGATAAAGATGGGACTGGATATGAGTCAACTTTAGTTAAAAGGTGTCCCAATGATTCAGAGTTTTTAGATCTTGATGCAAAAATTAACAAAAGTGGGATTGAAGAGGTCAAAACTTTACATAGTAGTGAACCCACTATTTTGGATTTCAAGGAATTTAATTATGATAATTGCTCTTTGATAGATTGTATTTCCTTGTTGCAATCCGTGTTAAATTCTCCTCATGCTTATAATCAAAATAAAGCTTTTACTAAACATATCGTTGATGCTTTAATGCAATCCTATGAAGAAAAGCTTGAACTAGAAGTTTCTATCCCTAGAAAACTTTACGATGAGTGGGAACTACTATTAAAATTAAGATTAAAGATTATGAATGCTATGCTTTACGTGATTTGGACGCTAGTGTTTCCACAATTCCAAAAACTTTGTGTGATGTGCTAGGTTTCCATGAATTTGATGTTTGTTCTTTAAATTTGCATCTTGCGAATTCCACCATTAAGAAACCTATGGGAAGGATTAATGATGTTCTTATTGTTGAAAATATGAATTATGTGCCCGTAGATTTCATTGTTCTTGATATAGATTGCAATCCTACATGCCCTATTATTCTTTGTAGACCTTTCCTTAGAACAATTGGTGCAATTATTGACATGCAAGAAGGGAATATTAGATTCCAATTTCCGTTAAGGAAAGGCATGGAACACTTTCCTAGGAAGAAAATTAAATTTCCTTATGAATCTATTATGAGAGCCATTTATGGATTGCATGCCAAATATGACAATACCTAGATCTATTCTTGCTTTTATGCCTAGCTAGGGGCATTAAACGATAGCGCTTGTTGGGAGGCAACCCAATTTTATTTTTGTTCTTTACTTTTTGTTCCTGTTTAGTAATAAATAATTTATCTAGCCTCTGTTATGATTTTGTTTTTTATGTTTGAATTAGTGTTTGTGCCAAGTAAAGCCTTTAGGATCTTCTTGGGTGATTGCTGTTTGATTTTGCTGATAAAAACAGGAAATATGTGCTCACGAAAATAATTTTCACTTTTTACCAGAGAGCGATAAAATACCAATTCTAACTGCAGTAGATAAATATACTAATTTTACTGGACTTCCTAATTTTTCATAATTTTTGGAGTTACAGAAGTACTCGAAACCTACAGATTGCTACAGACTGTTCTGTTTTTGACAGATTCTGTTTTTCGTGTGTTGTTTGCTTATTTTGATGAATTTATGGCTAGTATAGGGGGGGTATGAACAATAGAGAAGTTGGAATATAGTAGGTTTAACACCAATATAAATTAAGAATGAGTTTATTGCAGAACCTTAAAGTGGTGGTTTATTTTCTTATACTAATGGAGCTCATGAGATTTTCTGTTGAGTTTTGTGTTGTGAAGTTTTCAAGTTTTTGGGTAAAGATTTGATGGATTTTGGAATAAGGAGTGGCAAGAGCCTAAGATTGGGGATGCCCAAGGCATACCAAGGTAAAATTCAAGGACAAACAAAAGCCTAAGCTTGGGGATGCCCCGAAAGGCATCCCCTCTTTCGTATTCGTCTATCGGTAACTTACTTGAGGCTATATTTTTATTCACCACATGATATGTGTTTTTCTTGGAGCGTCTTGTATGATTTGAGTCTTTGATTTTTAGTTTACCACAATCATCCTTGCTTTACACACCTTTTGGGAGAGACACGCATGAATCGAAATTTATTAGAACGGGGCATCCCCTCTTTCGTATTCGTCTATCGGTAACTTTACTTGAGGCTATATTTTTATTCACCACATGATATGTGTTTTTCTTGGAGCGTCTTGTATGATTTGAGTCTTTGCTTTTTAGTTTACCACAATCATCCTTTCTTTACACACCTTTTGGGAGACACACGCATGAATCGGAATTTATTAGAATACTCTATGTGTTTCACTTATATCTTTTGAGCTATACAATTTTGCTCTAGTGCTTCACTTATATCTTTTGAGCTATACAATTTTGCTCTAGTGCTTCACTTATATCTTTTTAGAGCACATTGGTGGTTTTATTTTATAGAAATTATTGATATCTCATGCTTCACTTATATTATTTTGAGAGTCTTTTAGAACAGCATGGTAATTTGATTTGGCTATAAAACTAGTCCTAATATGATGGGCATCCAAGATGGGTATAATAAAAACTTTCATATAAAGTGCATTGAATACTATGAGAAGTTTGATGCTTGATGATTGTTTTGAGACATGAGGATGGTGATATTAGAGTCATGCTAGTAAATTAATTGTGAATTTGAGAAATACTTGTGTTGAGGTTTGCAAGTCCCGTAGCATGCACGTATGGTAACCGTTGTGTAACAAATTTGAAGCATGAGGTATTTCTTTGATTTTCTACCTTATGAGTGGCGGTCGGGGACGAGCGATGGTATTTTCCTACCAATCTATCCCCCTAGGAGCATGCGCGTAGCGCTTGGTTTTTGATGACTTGTAGATTTTTACAATAAGTATGTGAGTTCTTTATGACTAATGTTGAGTCCATGGATTATACGCACTCTCACCCTTCCACCGTTGCTAGCCTCTCTAGTACCACGCAACTTTCGCTGATACCATAAACCCACCATTTACCTTCCTCAAAACAGCCACCATACCTACCTATTATGGCACTTCCATAGCCATTCTGAGATATATTTCCATGCAACCTTCCACCGTTCCGTTTATTATGACATGCTCCATCATTGTCATATTGCCTTGCATGATCATGTAGTTGACATCGTATTTGTGGCAAAGCCACCATTCATAATTTTTTATACATGTCACTCTTGATTCATTGCACATCCCGGTACACCGCCGGAGGCACGCATATAGAGTCATATTTTTGTTCTAAGCATCGAGTTGTAATCTTTGAGTTGTAAATAAATAGAAGTGTGATGATCATCATTATTAGAGCATTGTCCCATGTGAGGAAACAAAAAAAGAGAGAGATAAAAAGAGGTCAAAGAAGCCAAAAAAAGAGAGAGACAAAAAAGAGAGAAGGGACAATGCTACTATCCTTTTTCCACACTTGTGCTTCAAAGTAGCACCATGATCTTCATGATAGAGAGTCTCTTATTTTGTCACTTTCATATACTAGTGGGAAATTTTCATTATAGAACTTGGCTTGTATATTCCAACGATGGGCTTCCTCAAATGCCCTAGGTCTTCGTGAGCAAGCAAGTTGGGTGCACACCCACTTAGTTTATGTTGTTGAGCTTTCATACATTTATAGCTCTAGTGCATCTGTTGCAAGGAAATACCTACTCACTCACATTGATATCTATTGATGGGCATCTCCATAGACCATTGATACACCTAGCATGTGAGACCATCTTCCTCCTTTTTGTCTTCTCCACAACCACCACTCTATTCAACCTATAATGTTATGTCCATGGTTAACGCTCATGTATTGCGTGAAAGTTGAAAAAGTTTGAGAATACTAAAGTATGAAACAATTGCTTGGCTTGTCATCGGGGTTGTGTATGATTTGAATATTTTGTCTGACGAAGATGGAGCATAACCAAACTATATGATTTTGTAGGGATGTACTTTCTTTGGCCATGTTATTTTGAGAAGACATAATTACTTTGTTGAAGTATTATTATTTTTATGTAAATATTAAACTTTTGTCTTGAATCTTTCGGATCTGAACATTCATGCCACAATAAAGAAAATTACATTGATAATTATGTTAGGTAGCATTCCACATCAATTTTTTTGTTTTTATCATTTACCTACTCGAGGATGAGCAGGAATTAAGCTTGGGGATGCTTGATACGTCCCCAACGTATCTATTATTTTTGGTTGTTCCATGCTATTATATTATCTGTTTTGGATGTTTAATGGGCTTTAATATGCTGTTTTATATTATTTTTGGGACTAACCTATTAACCGGAGGCCCAGTGCTAGTTTCTATTTTTTTTGCCTATTTTAGAATTTCGCAGAAAAGGAATACCAAACGGAATCCAAACGGAAAGAAACCTTCACGATGATATTTCTTGGACCGAAAGCAAACCAGGAGACTTGGAGTGGAAGTCTGAAACTCCACGATGTAGCCACGAGGCAGGAGGGTGCGCCCCCACCCTCGTGGGCCCCACGTAGCTCCACCGACATACTTCTTTCGCCTATATATACTCTTATACCCTAGAAACATCAGGGGAGCCACAAAACCACTTTTCCACCGCCGCAACCTTCTGTACCCATGAGATCCCATCTTGGGGTCTTTTCCGGTGATCTGCCGAGGGGGAATCGATCATGGAGGGCTTCTGCATCAACACCATAGCCTCTCGGATGAAGCGTGAGTAGTTTACCACAGACCTTCAGGTCCATAGTGAAGGAAATATGCCCTAGATGCAATAATAAAGTTGTTATTTATATTTCCTTATACCATGATAAATGTTTATTATTCATGCTAGAATTGTATTAACCGGAAACTTAGTACATGTGTGAATACATAGACAAAACAGAGTGTCCCTAGTATGCCTCTACTTTATTAGCTCGTTAATCAAAGATGGTTAAGTTTCCTGACCATAAACATGTGTTGTCACTTGATGAACAGGATCACATCATTAGAGAATGATGTGATGGCAAGACCCATCCGTTAGCTTAGCATAAATGATCGTTTAGTTTTATTGCTACTACTTTCATCATGACTTATACATGTTCCTCTGACTATGAGATTATGCAACTCCCGAATACCGGAGGAACACTTTGTGTGCTATCAAACGTCACAACGTAACTGGGTGATTATAAAGATGCTCTATAGGTGTCTCCGATGTAGTTTGTTGAGTTGGCATAGATCGAGATTAGGATTTGTCACTCCGATTGTGGGAGAGGTATCTCTGGGCCCTCTCAGTAATGCACATCACTATAAGCCTTGCAAGAAATGTGACTAATGAGTTAGTTGCGGGATGTTGCATTATGGAACGAGTAAAGAGACTTGCTGGTAACGATATTGAACTAGGTATTGAGATACCGACGATCGAATATCGGGCAAGTAACATACCTATGACAAAGGGAACAATGTATGTTGTTATGCGGTTTGACCGATGAAGATCTTCGTAGAATATGTAGGAGCCAATATGAGCATCCAGGTTCTGCTATTGGTTATTGACCGGAGATGTGTCTCGGTCATGTCTACATAGTTCTCGAACCCGTAGGGTCCGCACGCTTAACGTTTGATGACAATTTGTATTATGAGTTATGTGATTTGATGACCAAAGTTTGTTTGGAGTCCCGGATTAGATCCGGGACATGATGAGGAGTCTCGAAATGGTCGAGAGGTAAAAATCGATATATTGGAAGGCTATATTCGGACTTCGGAAAGGTTTCGAGTGATTCAGGTATTTTTCGGAGTACCGGAGAGTTACGGGAATTCGCCAGGAGAAGTATTGGGCCTTATTGGGCCATACGAGAATAGAGGAGGCAGGCCAAAGGGAAGGAGGCGCGCTCCCCGCTATGGGTCCGAATTGGACTAGGGGAAAGGGGGCGGCGCTCCCTTGCTCTTTCCTACTCCCTCTTTCCCTCTTTCTTCTCCCCTACTCCGGAAAGGAAAAGGGGAATCCTACTAGGACTTGGGAGTCCTAGTAGGACTCCTCACACTTGGCGCGCCCCCTCTAGGGCCGGCCTCGTCCTCCTCCTTCCTCCTTTATATACGTGGGCAGGGGACACCCCAAAGGCACAACAAACAATCTCTTAGCCGTGTGCGGTGCCCCCCTCCACAGTTACACACCTCGGTCATATCATCGTAGCGCTTAGGCGAAGACCTGCGCCGGTAATTTCATCATCACCGTCACCACGCCGTCGTGCTGACGAAACTCTCCCTCGGCCTCAACTTGATCAAGAGTACGAGGGATGTCACCAAGATGAACGTGTGCAGATCGCGGAGGTGTCATATCTTTGGTGCTAGGATCGATCAGATCGTGAAGACTTACGACTACATGAACCGAGTTGTCATAATGCTTCCGTTTTCGGTCTACAAGGGTACGTGAACTACACTCTTCCCTCTCATTGCTATGCATCACCTAGATGGATCTTGCGTGTGCGTAGGATTTTTTTTTGAAATACCGCGTTACCCAACAGTGGCATCCGAGCCAGGTCTATGCGTAGATGTTATATGCACGAGTAGAACACAAAGAAGTTGTGGGCATGGGTATATACATATTGCTTGCCGTTACTAGTTGATTCTTGATTCAGCGGTATTGTTGGATGAAGCGACCCTGACCGACATTACGCGTATGCTTATGCGAGACTGGTTCTACCGCCATGCTTCACACACATGTGGCTAGTGGGTGTCTGTTTCTCCAACTTTAGTTGAATCAGTTCCAATGAACAGGGTTCTTTTAGAAGATCAAAAAGCAATCACTATACCGCGTTGTAGTTTTTGATGCGTAGGTAAGAACGGTTCTTGCTCAGCCCGTAGCAGCCACGTAAAACTTGCAACAACAAAGTAGAGGACGTCTATCTTGTTTTTGCAGGGCATGTTGTGATGTGATATGGTCAAGACATGATGAGATATAAATTGTTGTATGAGATGATCATGTTTTGTTAAAGTTATCGGCAACTGGCAGGAGCCTTATGGTTGTCTCTTTCATTGCATAAGATGCAAGCGCCATATAATTGCTTTACTTTATCGCTATGCGATAGCAATTTTTGCAAAACCAATAGTGGCGAGATGACCATGTGACGACACATTGATAAAGATCAAGATGATGGAGATCATGGTGTCATGCCGGTGACGGTGGAGATCATGACGGTACTTTGGAGAGGGAGATCAAAGGCACAAGATGATGATGGCCATATCATGTCACATATTTTGATTGCATGTGATGTTTATCTTTTATGCATCCTATTTTGCTTAGTACGACGGTAGCATTATGAGATGATCCCTTACTAAAATTTCAAGGTATAAGTGTTCTCCCTGAGTATACACCGTTGCGACAGTTCTTCGTGCTGAGACACCACGTGATGATTGAGTGTGATAAGCTCTACGTTCACATACAACGAGTGCAAGCCAGTTTTGCACATGCAGAATACCCGGGTTAAACTTGACGAGCCTAGCATATGCAGATATGGCCTCAGAACACCGAGACCGACAGGTCGAGCGTGAATCATATAGTACATATATCAACATAGTGATGTTCACCATTGAAAACTACTCCATCTCACGTGATGATCGGACATGGTTTAGTTGATATGGATCACGTGATCACTTAGATGATTAGAGGGATGTCTATCTAAGTGGGAGTTCTTAAGTAATATGATTAATTGAACTTAGTCCTGATAGTATTTGCATATCTATGTTGTAGATCAATTGCTCGCGTATAGCTTCCCCGTTTTATTTATGATATGTTCCTAGAGAAAACTAAGTTGAAAGTTGATAGTAGCAATGATGTGGAATAGGTCTGTGATCTGAGGATTATCCTCATTGTTGCACAGAAGAATTATGTCCTTAATGCACCGCTAGGTGACAGAACTATTGCAGGAGCAAATGCAGACGTTATGAACGTTTGACAAGATCGGTATGATGACTACTTGATAGTTTCGTGCACCATGCTTTACGGCTTAGAACCGGGACTTCAAAATGTTTTGAAATGTCACGGAGCATATGAGATGTTCCAAGAGCTGAAATTGGTATTTCAGACTCATGCCTGAGTCGAGAGGTATGAGACCTCTGACAGTAATTTGCCTACAAGATGGAGGAGAATAGCTCAACCAGTGAGCATGTGCTCATATTGTCTGGGTACTACAATTGCTTGAATCAAGTGGGAGTTAATCTTCCAGATAAGATAGTAATTGACAAAGTTTACTATCACCAAGTTACTAGAACTTAGTGATGAACTGTAATATGCAAGGGATGACGAAAACTATTCCCGAGCTCTTCGTGATGCTGAAATCGACGAAGGTAGAAATCAAGAAAAGCATCAAATGTTGATGGTTGACAAGACCACTAGTTTCAAGTAAAAGGGCAAGGGAAAGAAAGGGAACTTCAAGAAGAATGGCAAGCAAGTTGCCACTCCCATGAAGAAGCCCAAAGCTAGACCCAAGCCTGAAACTGAGTGCTTATACTACAAAGGAAATGGTCACTGGAAGTGGAACTGCCCCAAATACTTGGCGGATAAGAAGGATGGCAAAGTGAACAAAGGTATATTTGATATACATGTTATTGATGTGTACTTTACTAGTGTTCATAGAAAACCCTCAGTATTTGATACTGGTTCAGTTACTAAAGAGTAGTAACTCGAAACGGGAGTTGCAAAATGAACAGAGACTAGTTGAGGGCGAAGTGACGATATGTGTTGGAAGTGATTCCAAGGTTGATAAGATCACCATCGCACACTACCTATACCTTCGGGACTGGTGTTGGACCTAAATAAATGTTATTTGGTGTTTGCGTTGATCATGAATATGATTTAATCATGTTTATTGTGATACGGTTATTCATTTAAGTTAGAGAATAATTGTTATTCTATTTACATGAATAAAACCTTCTATGGTCATACTTCCAATGTAAATGGTTTATTGAATCTCGATCGTAATAATACGCATATTTATAATAGTGATGCCAAAAGATGCAAAGTTAATAACGATAGTGCAACATATTTGTGGCACTGCCGTTTAGGTCATATTGGTGTAAAGCGCATGAAGAAACTCCATGTTGATCGGCTTTTGGAATCACTTGATTATGAATAATTTGATGCTTGCGAACCATGCCTCATGCACAAGATGACTAAAACTCCATTCTTCGGAACTATGGAGCGAGCAGCAGACTTGTTGGAAATAATACATACTGATGTATACGGTCCGATGAGTGTTGAGGCTCGCGGCGGGTATCGTTATTTTCTGACCTTCACAGATGATTTGAGTAGATATGGGTATATCTACTTGATGAAACACAAGTCTGAGACATTCGAAAAGTTCAAAATTTCAGAGTGAAGTGGAGAATCATCATAACAAGAAAATAAAGTTTCTACAATCTAATCACAGAGACGAATATTTGAGTTACGAGTTTGGCCTTCAATTAAAACAATGTGGAATAGTTTCACAAACTCATGCCACCTGGAACACCACAGCATAATGGTGTGTCCGAATGTCGTAACCATACTTTATTAGATATGGTGCGATCTATGATGTCTCTTACCGATCTACCACTATCATTTTGGGGTTATGCATTGGAGACATCTACATTCACGTTAAATAGGGCACCATCTAAATCCAATGAGACAACACCATATGAACTGTGGTTTGGGAAGAAACCTAAGCTGTCGTTTCTTAAAGTTTGGGGTTGCGATGCTTATGTGAAAAAGTTTCAGCCTGATAATCTCAAACCCAAATCAGAGAAGTGCGTCTTCATAGGATACCCAAAAATACTGTTGGGTACACCTTCTCTCACAGATCCGAAGGCAATATTTTTGTTGCTAAGAATGGATCCTTTCTAGAGAAGGAGTTTCTCTGGAAAGAAGTGAGTGGGAGGAAAGTAGAACTTGATGAGGTAGTTGTACCTTCTCTCGAGTTGGAGAGTAGTTCATCACATAAATTAGTTCCAGTGATGCCTACATCAATTAGTGAGGAAGTTAATGATGATGATCATGAAACTTTAGATCCAATTACTACTGAACCTCGTAGGTCAACCAGAGTACGTTCCGCACCAGAGTGGTATGGTAATTGTTGGGGAACATAGTAATTTCAAAAATTCCTACGCACACGCAAGATCATGATGATGCATAGCAATGAGAGGGGAGAGTATGATATACGTACCCTTGTAGACCGACAGCGAAAGCGTTAGCACAACGTGGTTGATGTAGTTGTACATCTTCACGGCCCGTCCGATCAAGCACCGAAACTACGGCACCTCCGAGTTCTAGCACACGTTCAGCTCGATGACGATCCCCGGACTCCGATCCAGCAAAGTGTCGGGGAAGAGTTCCGTCAGCATGACGGCGTGGTGACGATCTTGATGTACTACCGTCGCAGGGCTTCGCCTAAGCACCGCTACAATATTATCGAGGACTATGGTGGAAGGGTGCACCGCACACGGTTAAGAATATGATCACGTGGATCAACTTGTGTGTCTAGGGGTGCCCCTTGCCCCCGTATATAAAGGATCAAAGGGGGGGTGCGGCCGGCCAGGAGGAGGGCGCGCCAGGAGGAGTCCTACTCCCACCGGGAGTAGGATTCCCCCCCTTTCCTAGTTGGAATAGGATTCGGGAGGGGGAAAGAGGAGAGAGAGAAGGAAGGGGGGGGGGGTGCCGCCCCTTCTCCTTATCCTATTCGGACTAGGGGGGAGGGGCGTGCAGCCCAGCCCTGGCCACCTCTCATCTCTTCCACTAAAGCCCACTAAGGCCCATATACCTCCCGGGGGGTTCCGGTAACCTCCCGGTACTCCGGTAAAATCCCGATTTCACCCGGAACACTTCCAATATCCAAATATAGGCTTCCAATATATCAATCTTTATGTCTCGACCATTTCGAGACTCCTCGTCATGTCCGTGATCACATCCGGGACTCCGAACAAACTTCGGTACATCAAAATGCATAAACTCATAATATAACTGTCATCGAAACCTTAAGCATGCGAACCCTACGGGTTCGAGAACAATTTAGACATGACCGAGACACGTCTCCAGTCAATAACCAATAGCGGAACCTGGATGCTCATATTGGCTCCTACATATTCTACAAAGATCTTTTATCGGTCAGACCGCATAACAACATACGTTGTTCCCTTTGTCATCGGTATGTTACTTGCCCGAGATTCGATCGTCGGTATCTCAATACCTAGTTCAATGTCGTTACCGGCAAGTCTCTTTACTCGTTCCGTAATACATCATCTCACTACTAACTCATTAGTTGCAATGCTTGCAAGGCTTATGTGATGTGCATTACCGAGAGGGCCCAGAGATACCTCTCCGACAATCGGAGTGACAAATCCTAATCTCGAAATACGCCAACCCAACATGTACCTCTGGAGACACCTGTAGAGCACCTTTATAATCACCCAGTTACGTTGTGACGTTTGGTAGCACACAAAGTGTTCCTCCGGCAAACGGGAGTTGCATAATCTCATACTCATAGGAACATGTATAAGTCATGAAGAAAGCAATAGTAGCATACTAAACGATCGGGTGCTAAGCTAATGGAATGGGTCATGTCAATCAGATCATTCACCTAATGATGTGATCCCGTTAATCAAATAACAACTCTTTATCCATGGTTAGGAAACATAACCATCTTTGATTAACGAGCTAGTCAAGTAGAGGCATACTAGTGACACTCTGTTTGTCTATGTATTCACACATGTATTATGTTTCCGGTCAATACAATTCTAGCATGAATAATAAACATTTATCATGATATAAGGAAATAAATAATAACTTTATTATTGCCTCTAGGGCATATTTCCTTCAGTCTCCCACTTGCACTAGAGTCAATAATCTAGATTACACAGTAATGATTCTAACACCCATGGAGCCTTGGTGCTGATCATGTTTTGCTCGTGGAAGAGGCTGAGTCAATGGGTCTGCTACATTCAGATCCGTATGTATCTTGCAAATCTCTATGTCTCCCACTTGGACTAGATCCCGGATGGAATTGAAGCGTCTCTTGATGTGCTTGGTTCTCTTGTGAAATCTGGATTCCTTTGCCAAGGCAATTGCACCAGTATTGTCACAAAAGATTTTCATTGGACCCGATGCACTAGGTATGACACCTAGATCGGATATGAACTCCTTCATCCAGACTCCTTCATTTGCTGCTTTCGAAGCAGCTATGTATTCCGCTTCACACGTAGATCCCGCCACGACGCTTTGTTTAGAACTGCTCCAACTGACAGCTCCACCGTTTAATGTAAACACGTATCCGGTTTGCGATTTAGAATCGTCCGGATCAGTGTCAAAGCTCGCATCAACGTAACCATTTACGATGAGCTCTTTGTCACCTCCATAAACGAGAAACATATCCTTAGTACTTTTCAGGTATTTCAGGATGTTCTTGACCGCTGTCCAGTGATCCACTCCTGGATTACTTTGGTATCTCCCTGCTAGACTTATAGCAAGGCACACATCAGGTCTGGTACATAGCATTGCATACATGATAGAGCCTATGGCTGAAGCATAGGGAACATCTTTCATTTTCTCTCTATCTTCTGCAGTGGTCGGGCATTGAGTCTTACTCAACTTCACACCTTGTAACACAGGCAAGAACCCTTTCTTTGCTTGATCCATTTTGAACTTCTTCAAAACTTTGTCAAGGTATGTGCTTTGTGAAAGTCCAATTAAGCGTCTTGATCTATCTCTATAGATCTTAATGCCTAATATGTAAGCAGCTTCACCGAGGTCTTTCATTGAAAAACTTTTATTCAAGTATCCCTTTATGCTATCCAGAAATTCTATATCGTTTCCAATTAGTAATATGTCGTCCACATATAATATCAGAAATGCTACGGAGCTCCCACTCACTTTCTTGTAAATACAGGCTTCTCCAAAAGTCTGTATAAAACCAAATGCTTTGATCACACTATCAAAGCATTTATTCCAACTCCGAGAGGCTTGCACCAGTCCATAAATGGATCGCTGGAGCTTGCACACTTTGTTAGCTCCCTTTGGATCGACAAAACCTTCTGGTTGCATTGTATACAACTCTTCTTCCAGAAATCCATTCAGGAATGCAGTTTTGACATCCATCTGCCAAATTTCATAATCATAAAATGCGGCAATTGCTAACATGATTCGGACAGACTTAAGCATCGCTACGGGTGAGAAGGTCTCATCGTAGTCAATCCCTTGAACTTGCCGAAAACCTTTTGCGACAAGTCGAGCTTTGTAGACAGTAATATTACCATCAGCGTCAGTCTTCTTCTTGAAGATCCATTTATTCTCAATTGCTTGCCGATCATTGGGCAAGTCAACCAAAGTCCATACTTTGTTCTCATACATGGATCCCATCTCAGATTTCATGGCTTCAAGCCATTTTGCGGAATCTGGGCTCACCATCGCTTCTTCATAGTTCGTAGGTTCATCATGATCTAGTAGCATGACTTCCAGAACAGGATTACCGTACCACTCTGGCGCGGATCTCACTCTGGTTGATCTACGAGGTTCAGTAGTATCTTGTTCTGAAGTTTCATGATCATTATCATTAGCTTCCTCACTAATTGGTGTAGGTGTCGCAGAAACAAGTTTCTATGATGCACTACTTTCCAATAAGGGAGTAGGTACAGTTACCTCGTCAAGTTCTACTTTCCTCCCACTCAATTCTTTCGAGAGAAACTGCTTCTCCAGAAATTTTCCGAATTTAGCAACAAAAGTCTTGCCTTTGGATCTGTGATAGAAGGTGTATCCAATAGTTTCCTTTGGATATCCTATGAAGACACATTTCTCCGATTTGGGTTCGAGCTTATCAGGTTGAAGCTTTTTCACATAAGCATCGCAGCCCCAAACTTTCAGAAACGACAACTTTGGTTTCTTGCCAAACCACAGTTCATAAGGCATCGTCTCAACAGATTTTGATGGTGCCCTATTTAACGTGAATGCGGCCGTCTCTAGAGCGTATCCCCAAAACGATAGCGGTAAATCAGTAAGAGACATCATAGATCGCACCATATCTAGTAAAGTACGATTACGACGTTCGGACACACCATTACGCTGTGGTGTTCCGGGTGGCGTGAGTTGCGAAACTATTCCACATTGTTTCAAATGTACACCAAACTCGTAACTCAAATATTCTCCTCCACGATCAGATCGTAGGAATTTTATTTTCTTGTTACGATGATTTTCAACTTCACTCTGAAATTCTTTGAACTTTTCAAACATTTCAGACTTGTATTTCATTAAGTAGATATACCCATATCTGCTTAAGTCATCTGTGAAGGTGAGAAAATAACGATATCCGCCACGAGCCTCAACATTCATCAGACCACATACATCTGTATGTATGATTTCCAACAAATCTGTTGCTCTCTCCATAGTATCGGAGAACGGTGTTTTTGTCATCTTACCCATAAGGCACGGTTCGCAAGTACCAAGTGATTCATAATCAAGTGGTCCCAAAAGCCCATCAGTATGGAGTTTCTTCATGCGCTTTATACCGATATGACCCAAACGGCAGTGCCACAAATAAGTTGCACTATCATTATCAACTCTGCATCTTTTGGCTTCAACACTATGAATATGTGTGTCACTACTATCGAGATTTAATAAGAATAGACCACTCTTTAAGGGTGCATGACCATAAAAGATATTACTCATGTAAATAGAACAACCATTATTCTCTGATTTAAATGAATAACCGTCTCGCATCAAACAAGATCCAGATATAATGTTCATGCTTAACGCTGGCACCAAATAACAATTATTTAGGTCTAATACTAATCCCGAAGGTAGATGTAGAGGTAGCGTGCCGATTGCGATCACATCAACTTTGGAACCATTTCCCACGCGCATCGTCACCTCGTCCTTAGCCAATCTTCGCTTAATCCATAGTCCCTGTTTCGAGTTGCAAATATTAGCAACAGAACCAGTATCAAATACCCAGGTGCTACTACGAGCATTAGTAAGGTACACATCAATAACATGTATATCACATATACCTTTGTTCACCTTGCCATCCTTCTTATCCGCCAAATACTTGGGGCAGTTCCGCTTCCAGTGACTAGTCTGCTTGCAGTAGAAGCACTCAGTTTCAGGCTTAGGTCCAGGTTTGGGTTTCTTCTCTTGAGTAGCAACTTGCTTGCTGTTCTTTTTGAAGTTCCCCTTCTTCTTCCCTTTGCCCTTTTTCTTGAAACTAGTGGTCTTGTTGACCATCAACACTTGATGCTCCTTCTTGATTTCTGCCTCCGCAGTTTTCAGCATTGCGAAGAGCTCGGGAATAGTCTTATTCATCCCTTGCATATTATAGTTCATCACGAAGCTCTTGTAGCTTGGTGGCAGTGATTGGAGAATTCTGTCAATGACGCAATCATCTGGAAGATTAACTCCCAATTGAATCAAGTGATTATTATACCCAGACATTTTGAGTATATGCTCACTGACAGAACTGTTCTCCTCCATCTTGCAGCTATAGAACTTATTGGAGACTTCATATCTCTCAATCCGGGCATTTGCTTGAAATATTAACTTCAACTCCTGGAACATCTCATATGCTCCATGACGTTCAAAACGTAGTTGAAGTCCCGATTCTAAGCCGTAAAGCATGGCACACTGAACTATCGAGTAGTCATCAGCTTTGCTCTGCCAGACGTTCATAACATCTGGTGTTACTCCAGCAGCAGGCCTGGCACCTAGCGGTGCTTTCAGGACGTAATTCTTCTGTGCAGCAATGAGGATAATCCTCAAGTTACAGACCCAGTCCGTGTAATTGCTACCATCATCTTTCAACTTTGCTTTCTCAAGGAACGCATTAAAATTCAACGGAACAACAGCATGGGCCATCTATCTACAATCAAGCATAAATAAGCAAGATACTATCAGGTACTAAGTTCATGATAAATTTAGGTTCAATTAATCATATTACTTAAAGAACTCCCACTTAGATAGACATCCCTCTAATCCTCTAAGTGATTACGTGATCCAAATCAACTAAACCATGTCCGATCATCACGTGAGATGGAGTAGTTTCATTGGTGAACATCACTATGTTGATCATATCTACTATATGATTCATGCTCGACCTTTCGGTCTCCGTGTTCCGAGGCCATATCTGTATATGCTTGGCTCGTCAAGTATAACCTGAGTATTCCGCGTGTGCAACTATTTTGCACCCGTTGTATTTGAACGTAGAGCCTATCACACCCGATCATCACGTGGTGTCTCAGCACGAAGAACTTTCGCAACGGTGCATACTCAGGGAGAACACTTCTTGATAATTAGTGAGAGATCATCTTATAATGCTACTGTCAATCAAAGCAAGATAAGATGCATAAAAGATAAACATCACATGCAATCAATATAAGTGATATGATATGGCCATCATCATCTTGTGCTTGTGATCTCCATCTTCGAAGCACCGTCGTGATCACCATCGTCACCGGCGCGACACCTTGATCTCCATCGTAGCATCGTTGTCGTCTCGCCAATCTTATGCTTCCACGACTATCGCTACCGCTTAGTGATAAAGTAAAACATTACAGCGCGATTGCATTGCATACAATAAAGCGACAACCATATGGTTCCTGCCAGTTGCCGATAACTCGGTTACAAAACATGATCATCTCATACAATAAAATTTAGCATCATGTCTTGACCATATCACATCACAACAGGCCCTGCAAAAACAAGTTAGACGTCCTCTACTTTGTTGTTGCAAGTTTTACGTGGCTGCTACGGGCTTAAGCAAGAGCCAATCTTACCTACGCATCAAAACCACAACGATAGTTTGTCAAGTTGGTGCTGTTTTAACCTTCGCAAGGACCGGGCGTAGCCACACTCGGTCAACTAAAGTTGGAGAAACTGTCACCCGCTAGCCACCTTTGTGCAAAGCACGTCGGGAGAACCGGTCTCGCGTAAGCGTACGCGTAATGTCGGTCCGGGCCGCTTCGTCCAACAATACCGCCGAACCAAAGTATGACATGCTGGTAAGTAGTATGACTTATATCGCCCAGAACTCACTTGTGTTCTACTTGTGCATATAACATCAACACATAAAACCTAGGCTCGGATGCCACTGTTGGGGAACGTAGTAATTTCAAAAAAATTCGTACGCACACGCAAGATCATGATGATGCATAGCAACGAGAGGGGAGAGTGTGATCTACGTACCCTTGTAGACGGACAGCGGAAGCGTTAGCACAACGCGGTTGATGTAGTCGTACGTCTTCACGGCCCGTCTGATCAAGCACCGAAACTATGGCACCTCCGAGTTCTAGCACACGTTCAGCTCGACGACGATCCCCGGACTCCGATCCAGCAAAGTGTCGGGGAAGAGTTCCGTCAGCACGACGGCGTGGTGACGATCTTGATGTACTACCATCGCAGGGCTTCGCCTAAGCACCGCTACAATATTATCGAGGACTATGGTGGAAGGGGGCAGCGCACACGGTTAAGAATATGATCACGTGGATCAACTTGTGTGTCTAGGGGTGCCCCTTGCCCCCGTATATAAAGGATCAAAGGGGGGGTGCGGCCGGCCAGGAGGAGGGCGCGCCAGGAGGAGTCCTACTCCCACCGGGAGTAGGATTCCCCCCTTTCCTAGTTGGAATAGGATTCGGGAGGGGGAAAGAGGAGAGAGAGAAGGAAGGGGGGGCGCCGCCCCCTTCTCCTTATCCTATTCGGACTAGGGGGGAGGGGTGTGCGGCCCAGCCTTGGCCACCTCTCCTCTCTTCCACTAAAGCCCACTAAGGCCCATATACCTCCCGGGGGGTTCCGGTAACCTCCCGGTACTCCGGTAAAATCCCGATTTCACCCGGAACACTTCCGATATCCAAATATAGGCTTCCAATATATCAATCTTTATGTCTCGGCCATTTCGAGACTCCTCGTCATGTCCGTGATCACATCCGGGACTCCGAACAAACTTCGGTACATCAAAATGCATAAACTCATAATATAACTGTCATCGAAACCTTAAGCGTGCGGACCCTACAGGTTCGCGAACAATGTATACATGACCGAGACACGTCTCCGGTCAATAACCAATAGCGGAACCTGGATGCTCATATTGGCTCCTACATATTCTACGAAGATCTTTTATCGGTCAGACCGCATAACAACATACGTTGTTCCCTTTGTCATCGGTATGTTACTTGCCCGAGATTTGACCGTCGGTATCTCAATACCTAGTTCAATCTCGTTACCGGCAAGTCTCTTTAATCGTTCCGTAATACATCATCTCACAACTAACTCATTAGTTGCAATGCTTGCAAGGCTTATGTGATGTGCATTACCGAGAGGGCCCAGAGATACCTCTCCGACAATCGGAGTGACAAATCCTAATCTCAAAATACGCCAACCCAACATGTACCTTTGGAGACACCTGTAGAGCACCTTTATAATCACCCAGTTATGTTGTAACATTTTGTAGCACACAAAGTGTTCCTCCGGCAAACGGGAGTTGCATAATCTCATAGTCATAGGAACATGTGTAAGTCATGAAGAAAGCGATAGCAACATACTAAACGATCGGGTGCTAAGCTAATGGAATGGGTCATGTCAATCAGATCATTCACCTAATGATGTGATCCCGTTAATCAAATAACAACTCTTTGTCCATGGTTAGGAAACATAACCATCTTTGATTAACGAGCTAGTCAAGTAGAGGCATACTAGTGACACTCTGTTTGTCTATGTATTCACACATGTATTATGTTTCCGGTTAATACAATTCTAGCATGAATAATAAACATTTATCATGATATAAGGAAATAAATAATAACTTTATTATTGCCTCTAGGGCATATTTCCTTCAGTAATCATGTTCTGGAAGTCATGTTACTTGACCATGATGAACCTACGAAATATGAGGAAGCGATGATGAGCCCAGATTCCGCGAAATGGCTTGAGGCCATGAAATCTGAGATGAGATCCATGTATGAGAGCAAAGTATGCACTTTGATTGACTTGCCCGTTGATCGGCAAGCCATTAAGAATAAATGGATCTTCAAGGGGAAGACAGACGCTGATAGTAGTGTTACTATCTACAAAGGTCCAATTGTCGTAAAAGGTTTTCGACAAGTTCAAGGTGTTAACTACGATGATATTTTCTCACTCGTAGCGATGCTTAAAGTCTATCCGAATCATGTTAGCAATTGCCACATTTTATGCAATCTGGCAAATGGATGTCAAAACTATATTCCTTAATGGATTTCTTAAAGAAGAGTTGTATATGATGCAAGAAAAAGGTTTTGTCAATCCTAAAGGTGCTAACAAAGTGTGCAAAGCTCCAGTGATCCATCTATGGACTGGTACAAGCATCTTGGAGTTGGAATATACGCTTTGATGAGTTGATCAAAGCATATAGATTTATACAGACTTGTGGTGAAGTCTGTATTTACAAGAAAGTGAGAGGGAGCACTACAACCTTTCTGATAAGTATATGTGAATGACATATTGTTGATCAGAAATAATGTAGAATTTTTTCTAGAAAGCATAAAGGTGTGTTTGAAAGGAGTTTTTCAAAGAAAGACCTCGGTAAAGATGCCTACATATTGAGCATCAAGATCTATAGAGATAGAACAAGACGCTTGATAAATTTTTTCAATGAGTACATACCTTGACAAGTTTTTGAAGTAGTTCAAAATGGAACAGTCAAAGAAGGAGTTCTTGCCTGTGTTGCATGGTGTGAAGTTGAGTAAAACAAAACCCGACCACGACATAAAATAGAAACAGAATGAAAAGTCATTCCCTATGCCTCAGTCATAGGTTCTATAAAGTATGCTATGCTGTGTTCCAGACCTATTGTGTACCTCACCATGAGTTTGGCAAGAGGGTACAATTGTGATCCAGGAGTGGATCACTGAACAGCGGTCAAAATTATCCTTAGTGGAATAAGGAAATGTTTCTTGATTATGGAGGTGACAAAGAGTTCATCGTAAGGAGTTACGTCGATGAAAGCTTTGACACCGATCTGGATGACTCTAAGTCTCGATCTAGATACATATTGAAAGTGGGAGCGATTAGCTAGAGTAGCTCTGTGTAGAGCATTGTAGACATAGAAAATTTGCAAAATACATACGGCTCTGAATGTGGCAGACCCATTGGCTAAACTTCTCTCACAAGCAAAACATGATCACTCTTTGGGTGTTAATCACATAGTGATGTGAACTAGATTATTGACTCTAGTAAACCCTTTGGGTATTAGTCACATGGATATGTGAACTAATCACATAAAGATGTGAACTATTGGTGTTAAATCACATGACGATGTGAACTAGATTATTGACTCTAGTACAAGTGGGAGACTAAAGGAAATATGCCCTAGAGGCAATAATAAAGTAGTTATTTATATTTCCTTATATCGTGATAAATGTTTATTATTCATGCTAGAATTGTATTAACCGGAACCTTAGTACATGTGTGAATACATAGACAAAACAGAGTGTCCCTAGTATGCCTCTACTTGACTAGCTCGTTAATCAAAGATGGTTAAGTTTCCTGACCATAAACATGTGTGGTCACTTGATGAACGGGATCACATCATTAGAGAATGATGTGATGGCAAGACCCATCCATTAGCTTAGCATAAATGATCATTTAGTTTTATTGCTACTGCTTTCATCATGACTTATACATGTTACTCTGACTATGAGATTATGCAACTCCCGAATACCGGAGGAACACTTTGTGTGCTATCAAACGTCACAACGTAATTGGGTGATTATAAAGATGCTCTATAGGTGTCTCCGATGTAGTTTGTTGAGTTGGCATAGATCGAGATTAGGATTTGTCACTCCGATTGTGGGAGAGGTATCTCTGGGCCCTCTCGGTAATGCACATCACTATAAGCCTTGCAAGAAATGTGATTAATGAGTTAGTTGCAGGATGTTGCATTACGGAACGAGTAAAGAGACTTTCCGGTAATGAGATTGAACTAGGTATTGAGATACCGACGATCGAATCTCAGGCAAGTAACATACCGATGACAAAGGAAACAACGTATGTTGTTATGCGGTTTGACCGATAAAGATCTTCGTAGAATATGTAGGAGCTAATATGAGAATCCAGGTTCCGCTATTGGTTATTGACCGGAGATGTGTCTCGTTCATGTCTACATAGTTCTCGAACCTGTAGGGTCCGCACGCTTAACGTTCGATGACGATTCGTATTATGAGTTATGTGATTTGATGACCGAAGTTTGTTCGGAGTCCCGGATGAGATTGGGAACATGACGAGGAGTCTCGAAATGGTCGAGAGGTAAAAATCGATATGTTGGAAGGCTATATTCGGACATCGGAAAGGTTCCGACTGATTCAGGTATTTTTCGGTGTACCTGAGAGTTACGGGAATTCGCCGGGAGAAGTATTGGGCCTTATTGGGCCATACGGGAATAGAGGAGGCATGCCAAAGGGAAGGAGGCGTGCGCTCCCTCATGGGTCCGAATTGGACTAGGGGAAAGGGGGCGGCACCCCCTTGCCCTTTCCTACTCCCTCTCTCTTTCCCTCTTTCTTCTCTCCTACTCCGGTAAGGAAAATGGGAATCCTACTAGGAGTTGGGAGTCCTAGTAGGACTCCCCACACTTGGCGCACCCCCTCTAGGGCCGGCCTCCTCCTCCTCCCTCCTTTTATATACGTGGGAAGGGGACACCCCAAAGGCACAACATACAATCTCTTAGCCGTGTGCGGTGCCCCCCTCCACTGTTACACACCTCGGTCATATCGTCGTATCGCTTAGGCGAAGCCCTGCGCCGGTAACTTCATCATCACCATCACCACGCCGTCGTGCTGACGAAACTCTCCCTCGGCCTCAACTGGATCAAGAGTACGAGGGACGCTGTCGGGACCCCGATTCTAAGTCACACAGATCTAGCCTGTAACACCTCATATCACTTTGCGGCCTCACGCATGGTATTCCCACGGGTGTCGCCTTACCATGGCCCGGGACCGTTTGCGCCTTTTGGCTCACGTATATGATAGTATCGCTAGCATCCATATGACAGAGAACCCGGGCCGACATGGCTAGTCGTGAACCCAAAGCGGTGCTAACCTATGGGGACAGGCATACATGAATCACATCGAGCATGTCGGTCAACAGCATATGAATCCGGGCTGTAGCACTGGGCTAACAGGACTCCGGGGAACCCGGGCTGTAGCAGGCTAGGCAAGACTCCGGAAGTCACCGCGTGACATTTCCCTGAAGGGACAGACATAGGAACGAAGTGGAACACATGCCGGCCAGTCAAGTGTTCTAAGAAGTAGTGCTGGGCTAGCAGGACTACTATGGCTCAAGGAAGCACCAGACTACATTTCCCCATAAGAGAGGCTGCCAAGGATAAACAACTAGATTGTTGGATCCCACACATAGCAATACACATCACACGTACGCATAACATGCAAGTATGTGCTGTACAACATGGCATCACAACATAACGCAACTCATATAGATAAAGGCTCAGAAGAGCCACATAGCATCAATACAAACAGGGGTCACATCACCCATCATTCAGAGCATACAAGCAATGGAAGCATTACATGTCTGAGTACAGAAAACTACAAAAGAAAAAGGCCGAGAAGCCTGACTATCTACAAGTCCCTCCAAGGTACAAGATCGTAGCTGAGGTAACAAGCTACTCCTCGAAGTCCAAGCGGTACTACTAGTGAGACAGATGTCTCACCTGCAAAACATAAATAAAGCAAACGTGAGTACAAAGGTACTCAGCAAGACTTACATCAGATCCTATCATACATCCATTTTTATCAAGAAGGTAATGTGGGGTTTAGTTGCAGCAAGCCAGCTTTGACTCAGTGGCTATCCTGTTCTACGACAATGAGAAACTTCTTTGAGGTGAGGCAGCGCACACGAGTCCACTAATCACCACATCAATACACTACTATGGATTCATCCCCGTCTCTTCTACGAGAAGGCCATCCATAGCACTCACACTTGTCTTGAGCATTTTAGAGTATCCACTTTAAGTTGTCTATGTACCACGTAAGCATCCAAGAAGTCCATAACCGAGGACACGGCTATTCGAATAGATCATGATAACCCCGCAGGGGTGTACTTCTTCACACACGCTCTCACCACTTATCAGCATATACACTTCATGTATCTCGGCAACCTTCAAGCGGAAGCCTGGCGAGGGTGTCGGCCATGACCTAACTAACCACACAAGACTCTAGTCTAGGTTTATCGCCTATTCAGGTTCCATCCGCAAGGAGATCCGGCCGGGGTGTCGCTCACGGCCCCAAACGATGTGTACAGGGTTCCCGAGCCCACCATCCGGGTGCCACTCGGTACACCGGGCCACGGTGCCTAGTCTGTCCCAAGTCCACCCTGCCGGGTGCCACTCGGTAGAAAAATAGCACTACCCACAAACACCAGAAACTAGTTGCAACTCTTGGACAGAGATCAAGTTGGTTAATAAGTCGAGAGAGCTTGGAGCGCCCGGAGCCCAATGTGTGGTAGTAGCTAGTCATTGGACAACTTACACAGAACTCAATTCTTAAGGACGGTCCCAATGAGACAACCCACCATGTACTCCTACATGGCCTCTCACCGCTACCTTTACCAAATCGTGTTCACACGCTTAACTCTCAGCACCAGAACATATCATAACACTCCAATTCATTCCTGATGAATCAGACCTGACACAACTCTAAGAAATAGCAGGCATGGCATGGTAGAAGCACAACATGGCTCAAACAACTCCTACACATGCTAGTGGGTTTCAACTATTTACTGTGGCAATGACAGGTCATGCAGAGGAATGGGTTCAACTACCGTAGCATAAAGTAGCAGTTGAATCGTTGTTGTCCTAATGCAATAAATGAGAGCAGGAGCGAGAGAGTAGGATTTTATCGGAATGAACAAGGGGGGGGGGTTGCTTGCCTGGTAGATCAACAGGGGGCACTACTCCTCAGACAGGTACTCTTGAACACTCCCCGGAGCAGGACCTATCGAGAAGGAACGGTGTCGGAAATCAAACACAAGCATATGCAACATTATGATGCATGAACATGGCATGAGTGTGTTTTCATATATACAGCATGTATAGATGGTTTGTCATGCATGAAAATGGTACAGATGGATAGATTGAATTTTTCTGATAATTTTTCATCTATAAATTATTTCAATCTGAGCTACGGTTGAATTTCTATGAATTTTTGAAGTTTATATCATTTTCTGGAATTTCCCGATTTATTTTTAAACCAGAAAATGATATATTGCGTCAGCATGACAGCAGCATTGCGTCAGCAGGTCAAAGGTGGCTGACCAGGTCAAACCTGACGTGTGGGGTCCACACGTCAGTGTCCGTGGCTAATCCTAATTAAATTAAACCTAAACTGGCTTAGTTAATGGGGTTGGGCCCACGCGTCAGGGACCCAATTAGTTAACAGGGTTAAATTAGTTGTTAAACTAATCCTAACTAAAAATTAATAGGGCCGGGCCCACATGTCAGCGACCCATGGGAGGTCAAACCTCCTGGTCAGCGGGGTCAAAACCCGCCGGCGGCTTGACGCTGGCGAGCCAGACGCGGCGGAGGGCCTTGGCTTCGTCGCTCCGGTGACCATTCGGGCGGCGGAGACCACCTACGCGAAGCCGAGGCTCGCACGCATCCAGTGGGACACGCGGGAGACCGTTGGGTGGTCGGAGCTCGCTGGAGCGAAGCTCGCGGCGGCGGCCGAAGCTCAGCTCGAGCGGCGGAGGGGCTAGAGGGCGCCGGAGAGGCAGGGAAGAGGGAGGTTCGACGGCGGGGCTCACAGCGGATCCAACGGCGGGGTCGGCGAGCTCGGGGAAGGCTCGGTGTAGCCGGAACGTCGCCGACGATCTCGGGTGGATGACGAAGAACACGACAGCGGTGACGACGATACGGGGCGCCCGGAGTTGCTTGGCTTGACAGAGAGGACGAGCAAGGTGGCGCGGAGCTTCTGGGCACGTCGGAGGGGCGAGGCCGGGGCAGTGGCTGCGGCTATGGCGAACGGCGGTGACGGCAGCGTTTGGGCGCGGTGAGAGAGAGCGAGGGAGAGGAGAGAATGGGCACGGGAGAGTGAGGGGGAAACGGGGCGTCGTGGTGACGTCCAGGGAGGCCAGAGCGACGAGGAGGGGAAGCAGGAGGTGGCGGGGAGACGTGGCCACGGCCGGCTGGCGCGGCCACGCAGCACCTCCTAGTGGCAGGAGCTTGAAGAAGCTCCTGGCAGTTGGGCTAGGTCGGCCTGCTGGGCCGCTGGCCAGGCCAGGCTGCACAGGGGCTGCAGGTAAGTATTTCCCTTACTTTGTTTTCTTATCTATTTTTCTGACATTTGTTTTGATTTGATAAAAATACCAAATCATTTTATTTAATTCTAACAATTTTTGCAGGGACCTAAGGGATTATTCCAAAGCCCCTCACCAAAAATTCAGAATTTTTGGACATAAATAAAATATATAACATATATATCCAATGCAAATAAATATTGGATTAATTCCAAATGCCAAAAATAAATACTTATGAGATCCTAAAAATATTGGTTTGATTTTTATCTCTATCCAATATTTTCAGAGAGCAACATGAACATTTTCTTGGACCTTTTTGGAGCAATTTTTTTATCTGGGTTATTTCCAGAAATGATTTCTAAGGGTTTCACAATCCCCATTTCAAAGTTAAATGAAATTTAAACATGATGCACACATGACTAGCTAGCCTAGGTCATACCAGAACTAGGGATGTGACAACTCGCCCCCACTCGAAGAAATCTCGTCCCGAGATTCAGGAGTCGGCGGGAAGAAAGCGGGGTACTCAAGTCGAAGACGATCTTCACGCTCCCAAGTAGCTTCTGTCTCGGAATGATGAGACCACTGAACCTTGAGAAACTTGATGTTATGACGTCGAGTGACACGCTCTGCTTGTTCAAGGATGCGAACAGGGTACTCTCGATATGTGAGGTTATCTTGGAGATCAAGCGTTTCGTGGTCCACTCCGCGGATGGGATCCGAGAAGCAATGCCTGAGTTGAGAGACGTGGAAGACATCATGAACTCGAGAAAGATGTGGTGGTAGTTCCAACTGGTAGGCAACCTCTCCTTGTTTAGCGAGAATGAGAAAGGGACCAATGTAACAAGGAGCCAACTTGCCCTTGATACCGAATCGATGGGTACCCTTCAAAGGGGTAACCCGAAGGTAAGCTTTGTCGCCAATTTCATAAGCCACTTCCTTATGACTACGGTCATACTGGCTCTTTTGACGAGATTGGGCTGTTTTTAAATTCTCACGAATGATGCGAACTTGCTCTTGTGCCTCCTGGATCATATCCGGTCCAAAGAATTGTCTTTCACCGGTTTCTGACCAGTTCAAAGGTGTTCGACATCTTCGTCCATACAGAACCTCAAAAGGAGCTTTCTTGAGGCTGGATTGGTAGCTGTTGTTATAAGCAAACTCGGCGAAGGGAAGACACTTCTCCCAATCCATACCGAATGAGATAACACAAGCTCTAAGCATGTCTTCAAGAATCTGGTTGACCCTTTCCACCTGACCACTTGATTGAGGGTGGAAAGCGGTACTGAAGGAAAGATGGGTGCCCATGGCAGTTTGGAAACTCTCCCAGAAATGAGAAGTGAAAAGACTACCACGGTCTGAATTGATCTCTAGTGGAACACCATGAAGTGACACTATTCGAGAAATATATAAGTCAGCGAGCTGACTAGCAGTGATATTCTCTCGAACAGGTAGGAAGTGAGCCACTTTGGAAAGACGATCAATGACTACGAAGATAGCGTTATTCCCTTTCTTGGTCCTGGGAAAGCCGGTGATGAAGTCCATACCAACTTTATCCCATTTCCACTCAGGAATAGCTAAAGGTTGAAGGGTGCCAGCAGGCCTTTGATGCTCTGCCTTAACGCAACGACAAACATCACAGTTAGCAATAAACTGAGCAATTTCTCTCTTCATCCTAGTCCACCAGAACCTCTGGCGTAGGTCCTGATACATCTTAGTACTACCGGGATGAATCGTGAGAGGATATTCATGAGCCTACTTAAGGATTAATTGTCGAAGATGTTGATTCTTGGGAACCACCAAGTGACTCTCAAAGAAAACAACACAACGATCATCTACAGAGAAACTACCACCAACTCCTTTGTTAATGTTTCTCTTGATCTGGGAAATTCCCGTATCCTGCTTCTGAGCAGAGACGATTTGATCCACAAGAGTAGGTTTCGCCACCAGGGTAGAAAGGAATCCGTGAGGAGCAAGGTGGAGGTTAATCTTACATAATTCCTCATAGAGAAGTGGTTGGCCCTGCTGCAACATGAGATTGTTGCAATAGGACTTACGACTTAGCGCATCAGCCATGACATTCCCCTTGCCTGGGGTGTAGGTAATCCCTAAGTCGTAATCTGAGATCAACTCCAGCCAACGTCTTTGCCTAAGGTTCAAATCTGGTTGGGTGAAGATATATTTGAGACTCTGGTGATCGGTGTAAATCTCGCAACGTTTACCAAGAAGGTAATGTCTCCATGTCTTAAGTGCATAGACTACGGCTGCAAGCTCTAGATCATGTGTAGGATAATTCTCCTCATGTGGATGCAACTATCGAGATGCATAGGCAATCACATGACGATCCTGCATAAGAATGCAACCTAGTCCCTGTCGTGAGGCATCACAATAGATAACAAAGTCCTTAGTGAAATCCGGTGGCACAAGTATGGGAGCAGAAGTCAGGCGTCTTTTCAGTTCCTGAAAACTGTGCTCACACTATGGGGACCACTCAAACTTTTTATCTTTCTTAAGAAGTTCCGTGAGAGGTTTGGCCACTTTGGAGAAGTTCTCAACGAATCGGCGACAATAACTGGCTAGACCAAGGAAGCTCCTAACTTGCTTAACTGTTTCAGGCGGAGTCCAATCAAGAACGGCCTGAACTCTCTCAGGATTGACGACAATGCCCTTACCAGATATCACGTGGCCTAGGTAGGTCACTTCTGGCAACCAAAATTCGCACTTGGAGAACTTGGCATAAAGGCGGTGCTCTCTGAGTTTTCCTAGCACAAGTCTAAGATGTTCGGCATGCTCTTCCTCGTTCTTCGAGTAAACAAGGATATCATCGAGGTAAACCATGACGAACTTATCTAAGTACTCCATGAAGATCGAGTTCATCAAGCGGGAGAATGTAGCTGGAGCATTAGTTAGACCAAAGGACATGACGGTGTACTCGTACTGGCCATAACGAGTGACAATAGCCATTTTAGTAATGTCCCCGTTTCTAATCTTGATTTGGTGGTAGCCTAACCTCAAATCCATCTTGGAAAAGACTGAGGATCCAGCGAGCTGATCATACAGGTCGTTGATCCTGGGGAGCGGATACTTGTTCTTTATCGTGACCAAATTAACGGGACGATAATCTACAACCATCCGGTCCGTACCATCCTTCTTCTTGATGAAGAGAACGGGGCAAGCCCAGGGAGAAGAACTAGGACGGATGAAACCCTTTTGCAAGGATTCATCGAGTTGTTTCTTAAGCTCGGCTAGCTCTAAGGGTGCCATCTTGTAAGGTCTCCTAGAAATTGGGGCGGTTCCTGGGATAAGATCTATAACAAATTCTACATCTCTGTCAGGTGGAACACCTGGCAGTTCTTCTGGAAAGACATCCGGAAAGTCACGGACTACCGGGATATCTTCAAGGTCAGGAAGAGAGCTGGCATTAAGAGAATAGAGTTGACGCTTTGCAACTCTGGTGGAGACAGTGACTATCTTGCCAGATGGATGTGTAAGTTGAACAGTCCTGGTGTAACAATCAATCTTGGCATAATGAGCTTTCATCCAGTCCATACCCAAGATGATGTTAATATCTGTGGACTTGAGGGCTATAAGTGATGCAAGGAATACAAGTCTATCAACAAGGATTTCATTACCATGGCTTATTCTGGTAGTTTTCCATCTAGACCCTGGAGTTTGGATTTCAAGTGGAGTTGGCATATCACAAAATGACATGTCGTGCAAACGGGAATAACTTTCAGAAATGAAGGAGTGAGATGCCCCGGTATCGAATAGAACCGAAGCTGGGTGACAGTTGACAAGGAGTGTACCAAGAACGACATCTGGATCATCATGAGCGTCTTTAGCTGAGACGTGATGCACATGTCCAAGTTCAGTGGGAGCTGACTTGGCACTGATCATCTGGTGTGAAGGCTTACTACCACGGCCAACAGACTTCTCAGGCTGGGGTGGAGCATAGTTGGTTTGAGAGCAGTCACGTGCATAGTGTCCTGGCCCTCCGCATGTGAAACAAGTCCCCGAAGTAGGACGTGGACTCGCTTTGACAAGCGGTCTACCAATAGGCCTGGGTGGAGCATACTGCTGAACTGGGTGAGGTGCCACACAAGATGGCCTTGGTGTATAACCGGGTGGAAGAGCGGAGTTCGGAACCCAAATCCGGCGCTTCTGCGAAGTAGAACCGGAAGAAGAACCCAAATCACGGGTGTGCTTACGAGACTCCTCGTAAGTGAGTTGAGCTGTTTCCGCATTAATGGCCTTGTTCACAATAGCCTGAAATGTATTGCAATGATGCAAGTGGAGATCACGACGCAACTTGGGGTTGAGACCCTTCCAGAACCCAGCCTGCTTCTTGGCGTCCGTGGACACTTCTTCTGTAGCATAGCGGGCAAGGTTCTCAAATTCTCTACTGTAAGCATCAACAACCATCTTACCCTGTGTGAAACTACAGAACTCTTCTCTCTTGCGGTCAATGAGGGCTTGAGGAATGTGATGCTCGCGAGAAGCCTCAGTGAAATCTCTCCAGGTGGTTTTCTGGCCAGCTGGAAGCATGGCCTCATAGCTCTGCCACCAAATACTAGCAGGACCTTCCAGATGATAAGCAACGTAGGTGACCTTGTCACTTTCAGCTACGTTCGTAGAACGCAGCTTGTGTGTGATACTACGGAGCCAGTCATCTGCATCGAGTGGTTCAATGGAATGATGGAAGGTAGGTGGTTTTAGACCAATGAAATCATAGATGGACGCTGACTCTTTGCAGTGGGGTGCGGTGTTCTCCTCGATACGTGCTAACAAGCGGTTAGACTCATGCTTGTTCCACTCCATCTCTAACATGAACTCCGCCAATGAAGACTGGTCGGGAGGATCCTCATCCCTACCATCTCCGTGGTTCCGGCTGCGGGCAACAGAACTTTGGTTGACCGGCAACATCCTGAAGAACCAACCAAGGAGACAAGGATGGATTCAGCATCATGATAAGGATGTAGAATATAGTACGAGGAAAAATACTATCTCTTGAACTCCTAGGACAATTCCGGCAGCATAACGGCAGTAAAATGCTCGAAATGAGACATTCTGCAAAAGACGGAGTAGCACCATACTCAATATCATCACTCAAGGTTCTGAGATATTGCTAAATAGGTTACACCGGAGGTACTCAAACTGGGATATGACTCAGACCAACCAAACTTTCGAGACTATGGAGTAGTAACACGTGATCCTGATAGACGGAAGAGAAAGCCTAGTTCCTTAACCCCGTAGGAAAGATAGGATGACTCAGATCAGAAGGCATGAGGTATAAGGAGTAAAAAGAGCCTTACGTTCCCTTCCACAATCAATTCCCCTACATAACTAAAGAATTTCTAGACTCAACTTCGACCAGGTTGGCTTGGAAATCCTACAGGCAGTCAAGCTCTGATACCAACGCTGTCGGGACCCCGATTCTAAGTCACACCGATCTAGCCTGTAACACCTCATATCACTTTGCGGCCTCACGCACGGTATTCCCACGGGTGTCGCCTTACCATGGCCCAGGACCGTTTGCGCCTTTTGGCTCACGTATATGATAGTATCGCTAGCACCCATATGACAGAGAACCCGGGCCGACATGGCTAGTCGTGAACCCAAAGCGGTGCTAACCTATGGGGACAGGCATACATGAATCACATCGAGCATGTCGGACAACATCATATGCATCCGGGCTGTAGCACTGGGCTAACAGGACTCCGGGGAATGATGTGATGGCAAGACCCATCCATTAGCTTAGCATAAATGATCATTTAGTTTTATTGCTACTGCTTTCATCATGACTTATACATGTTACTCTGACTATGAGATTATGCAACTCCCGAATACCGGAGGAACACTTTGTGTGCTATCAAACGTCACAACGTAATTGGGTGATTATAAAGATGCTCTATAGGTGTCTCCGATGTAGTTTGTTGAGTTGGCATAGATCGAGATTAGGATTTGTCACTCCGATTGTGGGAGAGGTATCTCTGGGCCCTCTCGGTAATGCACATCACTATAAGCCTTGCAAGAAATGTGATTAATGAGTTAGTTGCAGGATGTTGCATTACGGAACGAGTAAAGAGACTTTCGTAATGAGATTGAACTAGGTATGATACCGACGATCGAATCTCGGGCAAGTAACATACCGATGACAAAGGGAACAACGTATGTTGTTATGCGGTTTGACCGATAAAGATCTTCGTAGAATATGTAGGAGCCAATATGAGCATCCAGGTTCCGCTATTGGTTATTGACCGGAGATGTGTCTCGGTCATGTCTACATAGTTCTCGAACGTAGGGTCCACGCTTAACGTTCGATGACGATTTGTATTATGAGTTATGTGATTTGATGACCGAAGTTTGTTCGGAGTCCCGGATGAGATCGGACATGACGAGGAGTCTCGAAATGGTCGAGAGGTAAAAATCGATATATTGGAAGGCTATATTCGGACATCGGAAAGGTTCCGAGTGATTCGGGTATTTTTCGGAGTACCGGAGAGTTACGGGAATTCGCCGGGAGAAGTATTGGGCCTTATTGGGCCATACGGGAATAGAGGAGGGCCAAAGGGAAGGAGGCGTGCGCCCCCCCCCATGGGTCCGAATTGGACTAGGGGAAAGGGGGCGGCACCCCTTGCCCTTTCCTACTCCCTCTCTCTTTCCCTCTTTCTTCTCTCCTACTCCGGAAAGGAAAAGGGGAATCCTACTAGGACTTGGGAGTCCTAGTAGGACTCCCCACACTTGGCGCGCCCCCTCTAGGGCCAGGCCTCCTCCTCCTCCCTCCTTTATATACGTGGGCAGGGGACACCCCAAAGGCACAACAGACAATCTCTTAGCCGTGTGCGGTGCCCCCCTCCACAGTTACACACCTCGGTCATATCGTGTAGTGCTTAGGCAAGCCCTGCGCCGGTAACTTCATCATCACCTCACCACGCCGTCGTGCTACGAAACTCTCCTCGGCCTCAACTGGATCAAGAGTACGAGGGAACGCTGTCAGGACCCCGATTCAAGTCACATCGATCTAGCCGTAACACTTCATATCACTTTGCGGCCTCACGCATGGTATTACGGGTGTCGCCTTACCATGGCCTGGGACCGTTTGCGCCTTTTGGCTCACGTATATGATAGTGTCGCTAGCATCCATATGACAGAGAACCCGGGCCGACATGACTAGTCGTGAACCCAAAGTGCTAACTATGGGGACAGGCATACATGAATCACATCGAGCATGTCGGTCAACAGTATGAATCCGGGCTGTAGCACTGGGCTAACAGGACTCCGGGGAACCCGGGCTGTAGCAGGCTAGGCAGGACTCCGGAAGTCACCGCGTGACATTTCCCCGAAGGGACAGACATAGGAACGAAGTGGAACACATGCCGGCCAGTCAAGTGTTCTGAGAGTAGTGCTGGGCTAGCAGGACTACTATGGCTCAAGGAAGCACCAGGCTACATTTCCCCATAAGAGAGGCTGCCAAGGATAAACAACTAGATTGTTGGATCCCACACATAGCAATACACGTCACATGTACGCATAACATGCAAGTATGTGCTGTACAACATGGCATCACAACATAACGCAACTCATATAGATAAAGGCTCAGAAGAGCCACATAGCATCAATACAAACAGGGGTCACATCACCCATCATTCAGAGCATACAAGCAACGGAAGCATTACATGTCTGAGTACAGAAAACTACAAAAGAAAAAGCCGAGAAGCCTGACTATCTACATGTCCCTCCAAGGTACAAGATCGTAGCTGAGGTAACAAGCTACTCCTCGAAGTCCAAGCGGTACTACTAGTGAGACAGATGTCTCACCTGCAAAACATAAATAAAGCATACGTGAGTACAAAGGTACTCAGCAAGACTTATATCAGATCCTATCATACATGCATTTGTATCAAGAAGGTAATGTGGGGTTTAGTTGCAGCAAGCCAGCTTTGACTCAGTGGCTATCCTGTTCTACGACAATGAGAAACTTCTTTGAGGTGAGGCAGCGCACACGAGTCCACTAATCACCACATCAATACACTACTATGGATTCATCCCCGTCTCTTCTACGAGGAAGGCCATCCATAGCACTCACACTTGTCTTGAGCATTTTAGAGTATCCACTTTAAGTTGTCTATGTACCACGTAAGCATCCAAGAAGTCCATAACCGAGGACACGGCTATTCGAATAGATCATGATAACCCCGCAGGGGTGTACTTCTTCACACACGCTCTCACCACTTATCAGCATATACACTTCATGTATCTCGGCAACCTTCAAGCGGAAGCCTGGCGAGGGTGTCGGCCATGACCTAACTAACCACACAAGACTCTAGTCCAGGTTTATCGCCTATTCAGGTTCCATCCGCAAGGAGATCCGGCCGGGGTGTCGCTCACGGCCCCAAACGATGTGTACAGGGTTCCCGAGCCCACCATCCGGGTGCCACTCGGTACACCGGGCCACGGTGCCTAGTCTGTCCCAAGTCCACCCTGCCGGGTGCCACCCGGTAGAAAAATAGCACTACCTACAAACACCAGAAACTAGTTGCAACTCCTGGACAGAGATCAAGTTGGTTAATAAGTCGAGAGAGCTTGGAGTGCCCGGAGCCCAATGTGTGGTAGTAGCTAGTCATTGGACAACTTACACAGAACTCAGTTCTTAAGGACGGTCCCAATGAGACAACCCACCATGTACTACTACATGGCCTCTCACCACTACCTTTCCCAAATCGTGTTCACACGCTTAACTCTCAGCACCAGAACATATCATAACACTCCAATTCATTCCCAATGAATCAGACCTGACACAACTCTAAGCAATAGCAGGCATGGCATGGTAGAAGCACAGCATGGCTCAAACAACTCCTACACATGCTAGTGGGTTTCAACTATTTACTGTGGCAATGACAGGTCATGCAGAGGAATGGGTTCAACTACCGTAGCATAAAGTAGCAGTTGAATCGTTGTTGTCCTAATGCAATAAATGAGAGCAGGAGCGAGAGAGTAGGATTTTATCGGAATGATCAAGGGGGGGGGGTTGCTTGCCTGGTAGATCAACAGGGGGCACTACTCCTCAGACAGGTACTCTCGAACACTCTCCAGAGCAGGACCTATCGAGAAGGAACGGTGTCGGAAATCAAACACAAGCATATGCAACATTATGATGCATGAACATGGCATGAGTATGTGATGTTGTTTGAGTTAATGCATCTAGCATTTATTTGGTTGAAGTCCATTTGAACCAAGGGTTCAAACACAACTCCAAATTAAGTTCTTAAATATGCCATAAGTGTGTTTTCATATATACAGCATGTATAGATGGTTTGTCATGCATGAAAATGGTACAGATGGATAGGTTGAATTTTTCTGATAATTTTTCATCTATAAATTATTTCAATCTGAGCTACGGTTGAATTTCTATGAATTTTTGAAGTTTATATCATTTTCTGGAATTTCCTGATTTATTTTTAAACCAAAAAATGATATATTGCGTCAGCATGACAGCAGCATTGCGTCAGCAGGTCAAAGGTGGCTGACCAGGTCAAACCTGACGTGTGGGGTCCACACGTCAGTGTCTGTGGCTAATCTTAATTAAATTAAACCTAAACTGGCTTAGTTAATGGGGTTGGGCCCACGCGTCAGTGACCCAATTAGTTAACAGGGTTAAATTAGTTGTTAAACTAATCCTAACTAAAAATTAATAGGGCCGGGCCCACATGTCAGCGACCCACGGGAGGTCAAACCTCCTGGTCAGCGGGGTCAAAACCCGCTGGCGGCTTGACGCCGGCGAGCCAGACGCGGCGGAGGGCCTCGGATTCGTCGCTCCGGCGACCATTCGGGCGGCGGAGACCACCTACGTGAAGCCCAAGCTCGCACGCATCTAGTGGGACACGCGAGAGACCGTGGGGTGGTCGGAGCTCGCCGGAGCAAAGCTCGCGGCGGCGGCCGAAGCTCGGCTTGAGCGGCGGAGGGGCTAGAGGGCGTCGGAGAGGCAGGGTAGAGGGAGGTTCGACGGCGGGGCTCATAGCGGATCCAACGGCGGGGTCGGCGAGCTCGGGGAAGGCTCGGTGTAGCCGGAACGTCGCCGGCGATCTTGGGTGGCTGACGAAGAAGACGACGGCGGTGACGACGATACGGGGCGCCCGGAGTTGCCTGGCTTGACGGAGAGGACGAGGAAGGTGGCGCGGAGCTTGTGGGCACGTCGGAGGGGCGAGGCCGGGGCGGTGGCTGCGGCTATGGCGAACGGCGGTGATGGCAGCGTTTGGGCGCGGTGAGAGAGAGCGAGGGAGAGGAGAGAATGGGAACGGGAGAGTGAGGGGGAAACGGGCCGTCGTGGTGACGTCCAGGGAGGCCAGAGCGACGAGGAGGGGAAGCAGGAGGTGGCGGGGAGACGTGGCCATGGCCGGCTGGCGCGGCCACGCAGCACCTCCTACTGCTAGGAGCTTGAAGAAGCTCCTGGCAGTTGGGCTGGGTCGGCCTGCTGGGCCGCTGGCCAGGCCAGGCTGCATAGGGGCTGCAGGTAAGTATTTCCCTTACTTTGTTTTCTTTTCTATTTTTCTGACATTTGTTTTGATTTGATAAAAATACCAAATCATTTTATTTAATTCTGACAATTTTTGCAGGGACCTAAGGGATTATTCCAAAGCCCCTCACCAAAAATTCAGAATTTTTGGACATATATAAAATATATAACATATATATTCAATGCAAATAAATATTGGATTAATTCCAAATGCCAAAAATAAATACTTATGAGATCCTAAAAATATTGGTTTGATTTTTATCTCTGTCCAATATTTTCAGAGAGCAACATGAACATTTTCTTGGACCTTTTTGGAGCAATTTTTTTATCTGGGTTATTTCCAGAAATGATTTCTGAGGGTTTCACAATCCCCATTTCAAAGTTAAATGAAATTTAAACATGATGCACACATGACTAGCTAGCCTAGGTCATACCAGAACTAGGGATGTGACAGACGTCACCGAGCTGAACGTGTGCAGATCGCGGAGGTGCCGTATCTTTGGTGCTAGGATCGGTCGGATCGTGAAGACGTACGACTACATCAACCGCGTTGTCATAACGCTTCTACTTTCGGTCTACGAGGGTACGTGGAGTACACTCTTCCCTATTGTTGCTATGCATCACCTAGATGGATCTTGTGTGTGCATAGGATTTTTTTTGAAATACTACGTTACCCAACACATAGTTATTAGCTAGATAGCTTCTTCTCTGTCTTTGATCTTCAATACAAAGTTCTCCTCGATGTTCTTGGAGATTTATTCGATGTAATACTCTTTTGTGGTGTGTTTGCCGAGATCCGATGAATTATGGATTTACGAACTTGATTCTCTATGAATATTATTTGGTTCTTCTCTGAATTCTTATATGCATGATTTGATATCTTTGCAAGTCTCCTCGAATTATCGGTTTAGTTTGGCCTACTAGATTGATCTTTCTTGCAATGGGAGAAGTGCTTAGCTTTGGGTTCAATCTTGCGGTGTCCTTTCCCAGTGACAGTAGGGGCAGTAAGGCACGTATTGTATTGTTGCCATCGAGGATAAAAAGATGGGGTTTATATCATATTGTTTGAGTTTATCCCTCTACATCATGTCATCTTGCTTAATGCGTTACTCTGTTCTTATGAACTTAATACTCTAGATGCATGCTGGATAGCGGTCGATGTGTGGAGTAATAGTAGTAGATGCAAAATCGTTTCGATCTACTTGACATGGACGTGATGCCTATATTCATGATCATTGCCTTAGATATCTTCATAACTATGCACTTTTCTATCAATTGCTCGACAGTAATTTGTTCACCCACCGTAATACATGCTATCTTGAGAGAAGCCACTAGTTAAACCTATGGCCCCCGGGTCTCTTTCTTATTATATTGCATCTCCTTTAATTACATCGCATCTCGTTTACTATGTTGCAATCTTTACTTTCCAATCTATACAACAAAAATACCAAAAACATTTATCTTTCTATCTTTATTAGATCTCACTTTTGCGAGTGACCGTGAAGGGATTGACAACCCCTTTATCGCGTTGGTTGCAAGGTTCTTGATTGTTTGTGCAGGTACTAGGTGACTTACGTGTTGTCTCCTACTGGATTGATACCTTGGTTCTCAAAAACTAAGGGAAATACTTACGCTACTTTGCTGCATCACCCTTTTCTTTTTCAAGGGAAAACCAACGCATGCTCAAGAGGTAGCAAGAAGGATTTTTGGCGCCGTTGCCGAGGAGATCTACGCCAAGTCAAGACATACCAAGTACCTATCATAAACTCTTCTCCCTATCATAACACAACACTCATGTTGTTCTATGTTGACATTAGCAAAATTTTGAAAGCAATAAGAGGCAATGGATATCGTTTCGTCCCCAAAGGTGGGGTGTTCCCTACCGAAACCATCATTCTTGTTGTGAGAAGCTCTAGTTTGTGAGAAGTATATACCCAAACCTGCCCTAAATGGGACAAAAATTTTACCACGGCATGTTGATGCCGCTCCATGATAGCATGCCAAGTTTCATGAATTTCAGACGAGTTTTGGATTTACTAGAATTGAAAAACCAGGTATTTCAATGTTGTGTCGGTAATCAACGGTGCCCTGGTGATTGAAATTCATTACCATTTCTTGCATGGGACCTAAGCATGCACCCAAAGAAATAGATTTGATTTTTCAACCAATTTATATGCACTGGAGCATGTGCATGTAGTTCAAATTTGAATTATGCACATAAATGCATTGAAAACTCAGTTAATGCATAAAAATGTCCAAATGAACCCCGACAAATTACAAAAATTGACACAACACTCCTGTTGTTCTATGTTGACACGAGAATTTTTTTGAAAGTAATAAGAGGCAGTGGATATCGTTTCGTCCCCAAAGGTGGGAAGTTCCCTACCAAAACCATGATGCTTGTTGTGAGAAGCTCTGGTTTGTGAGAAGCATATACCCAAACCTGCCCCAAATGGGACTAAAATTTTAGCATGGGATGTTGATGCCGCTCCATGATAGCATGCCAAGTTTCATGATTCAGACGAGTTTTGGATTTACTAGAATTTAAAAATCAGGCATCTCAATGTTTTGCCGGCAATCGACAGTGCCCCGGTGTTTGAAATTCATTCCCATTTCTTGCATGGGACCTAAGCATGCACCCAAGGACACATATTTGATTTTTCAACCAATTTATATGCACCGGAGCATGTGCATGTAGTTCAAATTTGAATATGCACATAAATGCATTGAAAACTCAATTAATGCATAAAAATATCCAAACGAACCCCGAAAAATCACAAAAATTGACACAACACTCCAGTTGTTCTATGTTGACACGAGAAATTTTTTGGAAGCAATAAGAGGCAATGGACTTCGTTCCGTCCTCAAAGGTGGGATGTTCCCTACCGAAACCATCATGATTGTTGTGAGAAGCTCTGGTTTGTGAGAAGCATATACCCAAACCTGCCCCAAATGGGACAAAAAATTTACCACGGCATGTTGATGCCGCTCCATGATAGCATGCCTAGTTTCATGAATTTCAGACGAGTTTTGGATTTACTAGAATTTAAAAACCAAGTATCTCAGTGTTTGCGGCCGAGTGACGGTGGCAGGGTGTTTGACATTCATTCCCATTTCTTGCATGGGACCTAAGCAGGCAACCAAGGAAACATATTTTAATTTTCAACTAATTTATATGCATTAGAGCATGTGCCTGTAGTTTAAATTTTAATTATGCACATGAATGCATAGAAAACTCAGTTAATGTGTAAAAATGTCCAAGCGAACCCCGAAAATTCCCAAAAATTGACACAACACTCCTATTGTTCTATGTTGAGACTAGGAAAAAAATTTGAAATCGAGAAGAGGCCACAGATATCGTTTCTTCCAGAAAGGTGAAACATTCCCTACCGAAACCATCTCACTTGTTGTGAGAAGCTCTAGTTTATGAGAAGCTTATACCCAAGCCTGCCCCAAATGGGACAAATTTTTTACCATGGCATGTTGATGCCGCTCCATGATAGCATGCCAAGTTTCACGAATTTCGGACAAATTTTGGATTTACTAGAATTGCAAAAGTAAGTAAGTCGACGTTTTTTGGAGAGCCACGGTGCCCTGGTGTTCGAATTTCATCCCCATTTCTTGCATGGGAGATAAGCATAAACCCATGGACACATATATGATTTTACAACCCATGTTGGTGCACCGGAGCATGTGCATGTAGTTTAATTTTGAATTGTGCACCTGAAATTGCTAGAAAACCAATTTAATGTATAAAATGTTCAAACGAACCCTGAATAATTGCAATTCTTTTACGACACACATATAGTTGCATGTTCACTCCAGATAAAAAGGTTTAGCAATTCAAACACCATCCATTGCCGCTATGACCCCATTATGTAATTCAAATCAAGATGAAAAATCAAGTAGATCGCACACAGTTCATTATCACCAACCATGTGAGATGCATCACAAAATATCCTGGAGCACCGTCGGTGTATAGTACACCTATGGCTTACGCGAGAAGGTGCGTCGGCTACAGTCCACAGCCGGTGTCTCAAGCACACTAGCTCGCTCCCCAAATATCATTTCACTGTTCAATCGTCATCGGTGAAAGACGGGCACGTAGACCCGCGTCGTGAGGGCAACTTCGGTGGCCCACGAGCGCGACTATAGCCGCCTTGCGCGTGCTAACAAGGTGCATGAGTGCGGTTGCAATATGCGACCATGCGGCCAAGGCAGCACAAACGGCCGTTGTTGCTTCTCAGGTGGCAGCAGCAACATCTGCCTCAGGGATAGCAACTTGCGAGAGCAGCACAACAGCTGTCCGTTCCGCAGCGGCAACCTTAGCCCTGATGGAGGCCTCCCACGCCCAGCTCCTGGCGGTCACCAGACAAATCGAACGAAGCTTCTCCGACAACGGTCGGCAACCCATGGCCGAAGAGTTGGCAATCGCCGAGAGCGTTCGAGTAGCCGTCCGTTCCTCCGCCGCATACCTTGCAACGATGGAGCCCGTCCAAGCCCAAATCGCGTCCGTCCACGCCCAGCTTGTGGCAGCCTTTTCCAAAGAGATGGCAGACGTGGATGGCGAGATGCTTGCCGAGTATGGTGCGGTGGATGCCATGGAGCCCCTTCCCCAGGAGAACGTCGGGCACGAGCTGGACATGGAGGCGGCGACGGAGATCGACGAGCACCAGCCGTAGTAGACTCTTTGTTTTGTTTAATTAAGAGTGCCGGTCTTTAATTTGTTAGAGTAATGTTTAGGTCAGCTAGCTCTGTTTAATTGCTGAACTTGCTTGATTAAGAAGTGTGAGTGTGCTGTAGTCTCCTTTGTGTACCCAAATTATGCAATGACGTGGATGACCATTGTAACCATGGAAATTCGAACCAAAATTTTTGACGTTCAAACTCAACACACATGGGTTAAGCTATCTGAATCGTTTGTGATGTTCACATATCATACACAGTTTCGAATAGGGGACCGTGTTTGATGACACTTTGCGCGCCAAATTTTTCGGTGAAGTGATTCCAAATTTTCGGCTTCCGCGGAAATATCTACCTCCCCGCACCTCCCCCTTACCAAAATCCACATTTCCCATGTTTCCGCCTTCCTTTCCAAGTTGAAACCTTCACTCCTTGTGTAACACCCCGTATGTAACCTGCCATATTTGTATTCCAACTCTTGCCATTTTCGGCACTAAGTTATGATATTTCCTCGTTTTTGGGTTTTTGTCTTCGTGTTGCTTTTGTCTTTGTCATGCATTTCATATCATGTCATCATGTGCATCGCATTTGCATACGTGTTCGTCTCATGCATCCGAGCATTTTCCCTGTTGTCCGTTTTGCATTCTGGCGCTCCTATGTCCTCCGGCGTCCCCTATTAAACGTTCTCAGATTGGACTGAGACTTGCCAAGCGGCCTTGGTTTACTACCGGTAGACCGCCTGTCAAGTTTCGTGCCATTTGGACTTCGTTTGATACTCCAACGGTTAACCGAGGAACCAAAAAGGCCTCGTGTGTGTTGCAGACCAATACCTCTCCAAAGTGGCCCAAAACCCACCTAAAGCCCCTCCATCGTCTTGTTCGTTCGATCACGATCGCGTGGCCGAAAACCGTGCTCAATTTGGAGCCTCCTAGCTCCCTCTACCTATAAATATAGACCTCCCCCCCCGAGAAATCCGGATCCCTAACCCTAGCCTCGTCTTCCCCGCGCCGCCGGACATGTCTGGATCAGACCGGACGTGTCTGCCCCGCCGCCACGTGCCCGCCGCCGTCCTCTCTGCTGCCGGCCCTGCGAGCCCGAACCGGGCCCCCGAGGCCCATCCGCCGCCCCGCCCCCGCGCCTCCCGGCGTACTCGTTGCGCGCCTGCGCCGCCGCCTCACTCAGCCGCAGCCGTCGCATCGTCCCACGTCGACCGCCGCGCCCCTCGCCGGCCGGAGCCGAGCTCCGCCGCGGCCTGGTCCCCGCGCCCGCCGGCCGCCCCGAGCCGCCGCTCCTCCTCGCCGGCGCCGCCCCTCCTCTCCTTCTTCGGCCTCCACTGCCTCCTTTCTCGACTCCGGCACGTCTCCGGCGAACTTTGGCGAACCTCGTTTTGTGCGCCACCCCGATCCAGATCTGTATCCAAAACCCTAGGGTTGCCTTTGTCCCAGTTGCAGTTATTTTTAGCATTTTTCATCATGGCATATCTTTGCATGTGTGGCTCCGTTTTGGACGTGTAGCATGTCAAATTGTTCGTCTCGACGAGTACTTCATTTCATTCCATTGCACCATGTTCATTTGAGTTCATCTTGATGCCCTAAATTCTGTTGCAAGAGTGCTACGCAATGTTAGTTTCAGATTCTTACCAGTAATTGGATATTTGTTATTTTTGCCATGATTAATGTCTGCCTCCTATGAACTTGAGCCCTACATGTGTTTTGAAGTATGCCATGCCATATTTACAGGGGTGTTTGCCATGTATTTTTGTGATCTCTGTGGTGACTAGCACAAGCATGCAAAGTAGCTCTCGTAATGTTTCTAATTTCAGGGACTTAGAAATCTTCTAAGTTTTTCCCTGATAATATTTTTATGCCATGTATTCTTGTTGCTACAGAGTGATCCATGCCTCTTTTGAGCATGTTCAGTAAGGGTGATTTTGAGATAATGTTATGCTCTATCCATCCATGCCTTTGTTTGCAATTATAGAGTCCCCTAGCTTGACTCAATCATGCTCTACTTTTGCTATAAAATGTTCCTAGCAGATTGTTTACATGTTAAGCAATTTTGTCGAGGTTGTTGTAGCTGATTCGTGCATGCTATGAGGTTGTTCTTGCCATGTTTAGCTTCTATGCCATGTCTACTTGCTGGGTGTATGCTTAGTTTGTCATGCAATGCCTGGTGGTGAGTGCATCGAGCTCGTAAACATGCCTACGTGAATCTGTTTTGCCATGTTCCAGTTTTCTGCTAAGTCTGAATCTGTTAACGAAAGTTGCTATGTTCACATGGTTGCCCTTGTATTTTCTGATCCCTTTTGGCTTATGGTCAGTAATGGACTTTTGTTGTATGATTTGAGTAGCTTCATGCCATGCCTTGCATTGCCATGATATGTTCCTGTAGCATGTTGTTATCTTGCTCTAAACATTGCTTCCTGATGTTAAATTCCTGACATGTTATTTTCACTAAGTCTGTAACCTGTTATCTTTTGCACTTTTGCCATGCTTGTTTGAACCTTCTATTGAGTGAATTAGCCGTAGCTCAGTGTTCATCTTTTCTCAAGCGTCTTGAGTGGATCACTGCGATGTGTTTTGTTGTTATGTTAGAGTGCAGTAACTTGTTGTTCTTGATGCATTTAGATGGCCTCGTGCTGTTAACCGCAGCTCGGTGTCATATTTGCTTTGCTTGTCATTTGCAAACCGTGCATCCGATTCCGGTGATCTTTATATCGATTTCGACCGAAATCAACTCATCTTTCCAATGGCACTCTTGGTTTTCCAAGTTGAGTCCAGGTTCAATCTTTCCTTTCCGAAACATGCATATGCATCGCATATCACATCCCGCATATCATGCCATGTTTTGCATCATGTGGCTTGTGCATTGCACTGTGGTTGATTGTGTCTCCCTTTGCTTGTTGTTCTTGCTTTGGGTAGAGCCGGGAGACGAGTATGTGATCGAGGAACCAGTTGAGTACGCTTACGAGGATCAAGCTAACGTCAACTCGGAGAACTTTGCAGGCAAGATGACCATAACCTCGAAATCACTTCTATCTTTGCTTGCTAGATGCTCGCTCTTTTGCTATGCCCATGCTACGATACCTACCACATGCTTATCTTGTCTCCCATATTGCCATGTCAAACCTCTAACCCACCTTGTCCTAGCAAACCGTTGTTTGGCTATGTTACCACTTTGCTCAGCCCCTCTTATAGCGTTGCTAGTTGCAGGTGAAGATTGGAGTTTGTTCCTTGTTGGAACATGTTTATTGTTGGGATATCATTATTATATCTTGTCTATTTTAATACATCTATATACTTGGTAAAGGGTGGAAGGCTCGACCTTATGCCTGATGTTTTGTTCCACTCTTGCCGCCCTAGTTTCCGTCATACCGGTGTTATGTTCCTTGATTTTGCGTTCCTTACACGGTTGGGTTATAATGGGAACCCCTTGACAGTTTGCCTTGAATAAAACTCCTCCAGCAGGGCCCAACCTTGGTTTTACCATTTGCTACCTAGCCTTTTTCCCTTGGGTTTCGCGGAATCAAGGGTCATCTTTATTTTAAACCCCTGGGCCAGTGCTCCTCTGAGTGTTGGTCCAACTTGTCAGCCGTCGGTGGCCACCAGGGGCAACTCTGGGCTGGCCTACCGGAAGTTTGGACAATCCGGTGTGCCCTGAGAACGAGATATGTGCATCTCCTATCGGGATTTGTCGACACATACGGGTGGCTTTGCTGGTTTAGTTTTACCATTGTCGAGATGTCTTGTAACTGGGATTCCGAGTCTGATCGGATTGTCTTGGGAGAAGGAATATCCTTCGTTGACCGTGAGAGCTTGTGATGGGCTAAGTTGGGACTCCCCTGTAGGGATTTGAACTTTTGAAAGCCGTGCCCGCGGTTATGGGCAGATGGGTATTTGTTAATGTCCGGTTGTAGAAAACCTGAAACTTAACTTAATTAAAATGAATCAACAGAGTGTGTGGCCGTGAAGGTCTCTTTTCGGCGGAGTCCGGGAAGAGAACATGGTCTCGTGTTATGTTTGATCGTAGGTTGTTCTAGGATCACTTCTTGATCATAGTTTATCGATCGTGCCTTGCCTCTCTCTTCTCGCTCTCATTTGCATATGTTAGCCACCATATATGCTAGTGCTTGCTGCAGCTCCACCTCATACCTTTTACCTTACCTTTAAGCTTAAATAGTCTTGATCGCGAGGTTGTGAGATTGCTGAGTCCTCGTGACTCACAGATTACTTCCAAAACTAGATGCAGGGGCCGATGATACCGTTCCAGGAGATTCGACTGAGCTCAAGTGGGAGTTCGATGAGGACTCAGGATGATACTATGTTTCCTTTCCAGACGATCAGTAGTGGTGCCCAGTTGGGGCGATTGGGGACATTATGCATTTGGGGTTGTCTTTATTTTGGTTCCATAGTCGGACCTTGATTGTATCTGGATGATTGTAATGTTATTTATGCATTGTGTGACGTGGCGATCGTAAGCCAACTATGTATCTCTTTTCTTATTTAGTACATGGGTTGTGTGAACATTACCCCACTTGCGACATTGCTTACAATGCGGTTATGCCTCTAAGTCGTGCTTCGACATGTGGGAGATATAGACGCATCGTGGGCGTTACACCTTGCTTGAAGCGCCGCCTCCTCGTCGGCGACCCTCCTTCACGCTGCTCGGCCTCGTCTATCCAGGCAGGTAATCCACACCCAACCCCCATCCTCCTCCTCCTTCCACATCCCACATGCCCTGACCACCGGCGCGAGCGCGACACCTTCCACCCAAATCACCGACCCTCCACCAAATAAGCGCCGCCCTAAGCCATGGTGCATGCAGTATAGCCAGGATCTCAAGGAGCATTTGGCAGCAGATAAGCAAATCACGGCCGCATGCGCGGATGAGGTCGCGATGGCTGCCATTCGTGCGGACCCCTAGATCTTGGAGGCGCACCTTGCCATTTGCTAGCTACGCAAGTTAAGCATGCTCGGTTTACCCGTTGCATATGCTGCTTCTGCCTTTCCTTCAGAAATTATAGTGAATTGTGCTATCTAATTTTACCATGCAATCTCTTGCTCTAGTGTATATGTTCTATATGTCATGGAGTGTGGTGCTCACATATTAACTATTTTGGTAATTAGTTGTCGTCTTCAGTTAACTATTTGGTTCAGTTCTGCAAATGTGATGTTCAATTCTTCAGGCTGCAATTTTGTATTGTCTTCCATGTGAGAAATAAATCGGATTTATATTTATGAAATACATGAGAAACGAATACAATTGCTATATTTCCAAGTTCTCAAGCATGCTTGGTTTGGTTATACATTGTGCGATGTGGTGCTCAGTTAATGTTTGGTTCATTTGTATTGTGGTGTTTAGTTAACTATTTAGTTCAATTCTGCAATGCGATGTTAAATAGTTGTGGGTGCATTCTGTTATTGTATACCATGTGAGGAATAAATTGGATTTGGTTGTAGTAAATACATGAGAAAAAAAATACAATTGCTACAATTGGTTGTAGTTAACTGTTTGGTTAATTGTCTGATCTTCTATTAGGAGTATTCTATATTGTGCAATGTGGTGCTCAGTTAATGTTTCGTTCATTTGTTGTGGTGTTTAGTTAACTGCTTGGTTCACTAGAATTTGCAATGTGCTTATTTTCCATCAACATATTTTACTGATAGCGTGCGAACCCTTACTTAACCTGATGACTAACTACCTTATATGTGTTGTAGGAAAACAATGAGAAGCACTGAGGTTTGCAATTGAGGTTAGCACGTGCATGATCCATTTTCTAATAGCACATCATTGTGCAATTGCATGAACCATTCTAATATTTAGGTTTTTTAACAATTTGGCGTTGCACATGTAGGTCTTGCTGTCAGTGCTTATTTCATCAACATATTTTACTGATAGCGTGCGAACCCTTACTTAACCTGATGACTAACTACCTTATATGTGTTGCAGGGAAACAATGAGAAGCACTGAGGTTTACAATGAGGTTAGCACGTGCATGGTCCGTTTCTAATAGCACATTATTGTGCAATTGCAGGAACCATTCTAATATTTAGGTTTTTAACAATTTGCTTGCACATGTAGGTCTGCTGTCAGAGGTTTTGACCCACTGTTCGACCCTTTTTGCATATGGGGAAATGAGTTGTCCATGAATATCAATCAAATCAAGAAACTAGAAATTGTTAGGATAAAGAAATTAGCGACAAAAAACAACAAGATCTTTGTCTGCACAATGAAGAAGAATCAGTTCACTACAAGATGGTACTAACTATTATACCTTGCCTTTTTTTATTCTTTGCCCCATTTCCAATATAGAGAAGATATTTATGCACATCCTTCCGCTTCAGCAGTTTTCTAGATGAGATGCATCTGTCTATATACCGTCTATGATGCTAATTTCGAAAGGTTCTACATGTTGCATGTGAAACTTGGTGTTGGTGCAGTTGTGTAATGGGGTAGCTGAGTGCTGAAGCTATATCATGTTGTACTCTGATGTATTTTAATTATGAAATTCTACTTAATATGGAAATGAAATATATTATGTGCTTAATATGAATGTCAATTAGATTATTAATAATAGGGCAATTAGCATGCTAATGGCGAATTAGCCTGCTAATTGGTTTTGCTATTGCAAACGGTTATTAAAAAAATACCATGGGCAATGACCTCATGCAACGCACACAGTTTCTAGGAAGAAACCGTGCTGGATCAATGAACAATCACTCAAGACTTTCTCTTGAAAACTGTTTGCATTAGGCCACCTTGCGCAAATGTTTACCACATAAAAACTGTGTGTGATGGACAGCCTTTGCCACATAGTTTCTTCTACGAACCATGTTTGATACATTCAATAACACAAATGATTTAATGAGAAAAATTGTGTGTGATGTACCTGTGAACGGAAACGTTTTCCTTGGAGCTACTATGTGGGATGTACATACGAACTGAAACGTTTAGTGGGGACTGACTTTGTGGGATGTACTTGTGAACGGAAACAATTTTGCATGTATAATTGTATTTTTTAGCTCTACTATACGTATTTCCATATTTGAGCGCCCGCCGGTCGCACACGACCTCATTTTGCCGAGCGTTTGTGCCAGGAGGGCCATATCCCCGATGGTTTCTGGGTCGTGTGGGAAGGACCCCCCTATTGCCCACACTCACTAGGCAACAGTTCCAAATGTCGTCGCAGAAAGGGGTTAAAAACCGTTTATATAGCACCGACGCGTACCAGTGGGTGCTTTGTGATGGGTTTGATCTTACGACGCTTATCCATGTAGCGACCAGACCTCAAACGGTCCAATCTCTGTGCTCCGGTGTCATCCCTGGATCAGTAATGCTGACACCACACAGTACTTGAAGGATTTATAACAGAGTAGCAATCACACACTTATTACATCGAGTGTCTCAAAAGAGAACTTATTACAATAAATATGGCTTAAGGCCATCTAATAACGATAACAGCGGAAGGCTTGGAAGATAAGTGAGTCCATCAACTCCAACGGCATCACTGAGTATAGAACCACGACCTAAAGGCACCTTAATCGTCGTCTGAAAAGTCTGCAACATTAAACGTTGTAGCCCGAAACGGGTCAGCACATGGAATATGCTGGCAAAGTAACACATAGAGAGTAATGGAAAGAAAGCTATTCTATATGCATATGGCTGGTTCTATATGCATATATGGCTGGTGGAAAGCTCTATGGTTACAGTTTTGCGTAAAGCCAAATTTTCCCTACTGCAAAGGAATATATTTTATTTAACTATCATGGTGGTTGTTAAACATTGAGAATGGTTGACAGCATTCTCAATCCCAATTAAGCATCATCATTAAAAACCCAACAATGAACTTTAGAGTAACATGATGAGATTCACATGATAATCCAGGTACTAGATACTCAAGATGTCCATAATCAGGGACACGACTAACCATGATTAGTTTATACACTCTGCAGAGGTTTGCACACTTTTCCCCACAAGACTCGATCTCCTCCGTTGGTTTTCTCGTACCGCATGGTGTTTGAGAAACGGATGACCGAGACATAGTCTTTCAGAAGCGCTAGCACCTTACGAATGGGTAGACCGTACCAACCTACATCCCCTACATCTGTTAGTCTACCACTGTGAGAGTTCGCACGACTTAGTCAACTATGCTAGAGCCCATAGTAGCTTGTGGCTGCACACGGAAGTTTCTAGTATGAATAATCTCATGATCCCTTTGAGCCTGGGTGGCGGTCCAAAAGAAAACAGGCAATCGCTGGAATACCCAGGTGCCTCAATCCACCTAGATGTGTGTTTAGGTTGCCACCTTAAATAAACCATTAATTAACAAAGCTCACATCTGTCATGGATACAGTCACCCAATCCATGTCTACTAGCATAGCATAGCAATAATAAGCAAACATAGAGTAACTCCCAAAGGTTTGATAATAAACAGGTAATAGGTTCTACCTCAACTACTCCCCAAACCCACAATTTAATTAGATCCTAATCATGCAATGTGTGAGGATTGATCTAATGCAATAAAACTGGGTAGTAGGAAGTATGATCAAAGTGTTACTTGCCTTGCTGATGATCCGGGAAACCTAGCGATTCAAAGTAGCAAGCGGCGCACTCCGGGTACTCTATCGCAAACAAACAAGCACACAATAAGTACTCAACTAATGCACAAGTAAAACTCGAACAAAAGATCTAACCAGAAAGTTCAACTTAAGAACTCCGGTTGGCAAAAAGAATCAAAACGAACGAAGCAACGAAAGACAAACGGCAAAAGAAACAAGCTTCGTTTACTATCCTGGATCTAAGGCAATTTTTACAGTGGCAAAAGCTTGTTTGAGTTGGTTAAACGGAAAGAGGGTTTCGAGATGAAACTCCAGGCGCTTGAATCACCTGATTCTGATAAACGAGCGAAAAGATAAACTAGAACGAACATCGGTTCAGAGATCGCGATCAGAAAAACCGCGGATTTAATCCGAGAAAAAGAAAAACGACGAACTGTTAACGAACAAAGGTTCGTTAACAGAAACTAAACGAAAAACGCGTTCGTTAAAACTAACGGACGAACGGGCGCTCGCTAAATAAATAAACCGGAAAAAGCCGATCTATTTATTTAAAAAAACGGAAACTAGGGTTTTCAAAAAAAAAGACCGAATTGGTTTTTTTCTCAAAACCGGCCGGCGGCTACCTCGGCGGCGGGGCGGCGGTGGCGCGAGGCGGCGGCTCCGGGCGGCGCGGGGTGCGGCAAGCGGTGCGGCGGCGGCGGCGGTGCAGGCGACGGGGCGGCGGTGTGGGGTTGCAAGGGGGTTAGCGGCGGTTATAAAGGGGGCGGGGGAGGTCGACTTGGGGGAGGGGTCAACCTCGGGAGGCGTGTCCTCCCCGGACACGGCGGCGGCGGCGATCGGGACTCCGGTCCCGATCTGGCTGGATGCGGCGGCTGGCTGGGCCGGCCTGCTCGGCTGGGCCCTTGGCCCAGTCGGGCGAAGGTTTTTTTTAACAATTTCGCTGCGCCTAAAAAAATCTAGAAAAAAATATAAAAACTAAAAATGCCAAAACAAAGTTTTCTCCGTCTAAATAAAATATTTAGAACAGGATGAACATTTTTTTGGCTCTAAATGCAATTTTTGAAAACGTGCAATTTTTCCTAAATTCAAATAAAATAGCAAATAAAACGAAAATAAAATCTTATTTGATTTTTATTAAATCCGCAATATTTCTTTATTTTGGGAAAGTCATTTTATTCCCTCTCTCATATTTTGATAATAGAAATAATTGAAGATAAAATAAATAAAATCAAATGATCCTATTTTCAAAATTTGAGAAAAACTCAAATATGAAAATAACGAAATCCCCAACTCTCTCCGAGGGTCCTTGAGTTGCGTAGAATTTCTAGGATCAACCAGAAAAGCAATAAAATATGATATGGAATGATGATCTAATGTATAACATTCCAAATTCAAAATTTGGGATGTTACAGACAGAAGGGGAACCGACACGTATGTATTGTTGATATTAAGGATAACAAGATAGGGCTATTTTTACATAAATAGATCTTGTCTACATCATATCATCGTTCTTATTGCATTACTCCATTTTTCCATGAACTTAATACACTAGATGCATGCTGGATAGCGTTCGATGTGTGGAGTAATAGTAGTAGATGCAGGCAGGAGTCGGTCTACTAATCTTGAACATGATGCCTATATAATGATCATTGTCTGGATATCGTCATCATTATTTGAAGTTCTATCAATTGCCAACCATTAATTCGTTTACCCACCATTCGCTATTTTTCTCGAGAGAAGCCACTAGTGAAATCTACAGCCCTCAGGTCTCTTCTTTAGTATATTTGCCTTTGCGATCTATTTTAATTTGCTTTTATTTTTAGATCTATATTTCCAAAAACCCAAAAATACCTTGCTGTAATTTATTCCTATTTATTTTACCCCGCGTTCCAGCGAGATCTATTTATCCAATCTATCATATTTTTATCACGTCCTCTTGCCAATTTCTGACGCCGTTACCCGAAAGGGATCGACAACCCCTTTAATATGTCAGGTTGCGAGTATTTGTTATTTGTGTGCAGGTGCTGTTCATGTAGTATTGCGTGATTCTCCTACTGGTTCGATAACCTTGGTCTCATCACTGAGGGAAATACCTACCGTTGTTGTGGTGCATAATGTTACTTGAAGCTACGTCGGTATTTCCCCAAAGAAGAAGGGATGATGCAGCACAGCGATGGTAGGTATTTCCCTTAGATATGAAACAAAGGTTATCGAACTAGTAGGAGAACCAAGCAACACAACGTAAACAGCACCTGCACACAAATAACGAATACTCGCAACCCGACGTGTAAAAAGGGGTTGTCAATCCCTTTCGGGTAACGGCGCCAGAAATTGGCAAACAGACGTGAGAGAGTTGTAAATATTGATAGATCGAATGCCAAATAAAATAAATTGCAGCAAGGTATTTTTGTATTTTTGGTTTAATAGGTCTGAAAATAAAAGGAAAATAAAGTAGATCGCACAGGCAAATAATATGAGAAAGAGACCCGAGGGCCGTAGGTTTCACTAATGGCTTCTCTCAAGAAAAATAGCAAACGGTGGGTGAACAAATTACTATTGGGCAATTGATAGAACTTCAAATAATCATGACGATATCCAGGCAATGATCGTTATATAGGCATCACGTCCAAGATTAGTAGACCGACTCCTGCCTGCATCTACTACTATTACTCTACACATCGACTGCTATCCAGCATGCATCTAGTGTATTAAGTTCATGGAGAAACGGAGTAATGCAATAAGAACGATGACATGATGTAGACAAGATCTATCTATGTTGAGATAGACCCCATCGTTTTATCCTTTGTAGCAATGATATATACGTTTCGGTTCCCCTTCTATCATTGGGATCAAGCACCGTAAGATCGAACCTGCTACAAAGCACCTCTTCCCATTGCAAGATAAATAGATCAAGTTGGCCAAACAAAACCTAAATATCGGAGAAGAAATATGAGGCTATAAGCAATCATGCATATAAGAGATCAAAGAAACTCAAATAACTTTCATGGATATAAAAAGATAGATCTGATCATAAACTCAAAGTTCATCCGATCCCAACAAACACACCACAAAAAGAGTTACATCATATGGATCTCCAAGAGACCATTGCATTGACAATCAAACGAGAGAGAGGAAGCCATCTAGCTACTAACTATGGACCCGAAGGTCTACAAATAACTACTCACGCATCATCGGAGAGGCACCAATGGAAGTGGTGAACCCCTCCGTGATGGTGTTTAGATTGGATTTGGTGCTCTGGACTCTGCGGCGGCTGGAATTGATTTTCGTTGACTTCCCTAGGGTTTCTGGCCCAGGCGCGCCCTAGTGGGTTGTGCTCCCCTCAGAGCAGCCCCCAGGCGCTGCCTTGGCCCATTAGGTGTCTTCTGGTCCATAAAAAATCTCCGTAAAGTTTCGCTGCATTTGGACTCCGTTTGGTATTGATTTCGTGCAATGTAAAAAACATGCGGAAAACAACAACTGGCACTTGGCACTATGTCAATAGGTTAGTACCAAAAAATGAATAAAATGCCTAAAATAATTATAAAACATCCAATATTGATAATATAACAACATGCAACAATTGAAAATTATAGATACGTTGGAGACGTATCAACATCCCCAAGCTTAACTCCTACCCGTCCTCGCGTAGGTAAGTGATAAAAACAGAATCTTTGATGTGGAATGCTGCCTAACATGTCATATCACATTCTTTTCTTTATAGCATGGACATTTGGACTTTTATATTGTTCAAAGCAATAGTCTAGTTTTGACATGATAACTTAAATACTCAAGCATATCAACAAGCAATCATGTCTTTCAAAATATCAATGCTAAAATAAGCTATCCCTAGCCCATCATGCTCAATCATTGATCCATTCATGAAACACACGAGTATATTAACTACACCCATTGCTCAAGTACGAACATAGTGCCTCCTAGTTGGTGCTTTTATAAGAGAAGATGGAGACTCAAATTCAAAATAAAAATTGCATAAAGTAAAAGAAAGGCCCTTCGCAGAGTGAAGTAGGGACTTGTAGAGGTGCCAGAGCTCAAAGCAAAAAACTTAGAGAGAGAAAAATTTTGGGAGGCGCGTCCTTCCCACCAACGAAAATGACTTATAGTTCCCAACACTTTCCATGCTAGATATATCAAAAGAGGTTCCCAAACAGAAAATAATGTTTATTCCTTTTTCCACCATACTTTCACTTTCCTTGGCTAACCGTATCCACGGGTGCCTTCCATACCAACACTTTCCAAGGAATTTATTATTTGACAACATAAAATAAATTCATTTTTCATTTTGGGACTGGGCATCCCTAATACCTTTGCCTTACTCTCGTGCAATGACAAGTGAATAAACACTCATCGTGAGAATAACACATCTAGCATGGAAAATATTAGCCATCCCTCACCACTCCGCGAGTGGAACGAACACACAAAAGAGATGTTTATTTTGAAAATTAGAGATGGCACTTACAAATTTTCTTAGAACGGAAAAAGAATACCGCATATAGGTAGATATAGTGGACTCATGTGGCAAAACTGGTTTAAAGGTTTTTGGATGCACAAGTAGTGATCATACTTAGTGCAAAATGAAGGCTAGCAAAAGATTGAGAAGCGACCAACCAAGAAACGAATAATCTCATCACACCGAATAATGCACCACAAGTAGGATATAATTTCATTGCATAATTATTGAATTTCATGCGTGCATAGGGAATCACAAACCTTAACACCAATATTCTTACTAAAGCATAATTACTCATCAACATAACTCACATATCACATCATCATATCTCAAAACTCTTACTAAGAATCAAGTTTATTTTGTCCAATGATCTTCATGAAAGTTTTTATTATATCCTTCTTGGATATCTATCACTTTGTAACTAATTTTCATATGTTGCTTTTGATAAGCTCAAACAAATATAAGTGAAGATCATGAGCATAATTTTTCTTTCTCTCAAGTTAATTTAAGTGAAGCAAGAGAGAATTTCTTAAAAAAATACTAACTCTCAAATAAATCTAAGTGAAGCAAGAGAGCATTTCTTCAAAAATACTAAAGCACACCATGCTAAAAAAGATATAAGTGAAGCACTATAGCAAGTTGATACGTCCATTTTGCATCATGATTTTATATCGATATTTATTGCATTATGGGCTGTTATTACACATTTGTCACAATACTTATGCCCATTCTCTCTTATTTTACAAGGTTTACATGAAGATGGGGAATGCCGGCATCTGGAATTCTGGGCTGGAAAAGGAGCAAATATTAGAGACATATTCTGCACATCTCCAAAAGTCCTGAAACTTCACGGGAGCATGTTTCAGAATATATAAAAAATATTGGGCGAAAGAAGTACCAGAGGGGGGCCACCCACCGTCCACGAGGGTGGGGGCGCGCCCCCTGCCTCATGCCCCCCCCTGGTGGCCCTCCGATGCCCATCTTTCGCTATATGGAGTCTTTTGTCGAGGAAAAAATCAGAAGCAAGCTCATGGGACGAAACTCCGCCGCCATGAGGCGGAACCTTGGCAGAACCAATCTAGGGCTCCGGTGGAGTTGTTCTGCCGGGGAAACTTCCCTCCAGGAGGCGGATCTCCATCAACATCTTCACCAGCACCATCCCATCTCAAACCCTAGTTCATCTCTTGTATCCAATCTTTGTATCCAAAACTGTCGGAACACGGGTTCTGGCAAAAGCCTTAATGTTTGAACTCTGGGGTGCGCACGAAGATTTCTCCCCTACCAGTCCACGTCCTAACTCAGCTAAGATCTTGCGAACTAACTCGATGAACTCGCAACACAAAGGACGCAAGATTTATACTAGTTCGGGCCACCGTTGTGGTGTAATACCTACCCAGTGTGGTGGTTGGTGGATTGCCTCTTGGCTGGATGATGAAACAGTACAACGGGAAAGAACAGCCTCCTGTGAGAGGTGTTCTATGCTCGGTGAACTTGTGGTTGTTCTGGTTCTCTCTCGATCTCACTCCCTCTACCTCTCTCCTCTCCTTCCTAGCTATGGTGTGGCTAGTTCTATTTATAGAGGCCCTGGTCCTCTCCCAAAAATATTGAGGCGCGGGAAGGGAGCCAACAACCGGCCAAATTTGAAAGTGGACAAACTAGTAAGCTTATCCTGACAAAAGTCTTCGCCCTGCAAAAGGCTCTGGTGAATGACGAGCCGCCCCTTTGGGCCTCCATGGCGACCCTCCGTCTTGGCCATCCTGCTGTCTTGGTCTCTTGCACCCGATATGGAAACCTTTGCTGACGCCTCGGTACTCCCACGCCTCTGCGCCAGCTTCTTAGCACCAAAGAGGAAACAAGGAACGGCTGTGCGCGCTGGCGCCCACCTGGCCTTGTGTTCATTCATGGCTCCACGTCACTTAGACCCTCCGCCGAGGTTTGCCTGCCTTGAACTCTCTCCGCCCCGCCCCTCGCGAGCCCGCTGCGAGGCCGGCTCCTTGAGGAGGTCTTGCGTCGTCCGCCTCGCGAGGCTTGGCCCTCACCGAAGGTCTTGATGCCTCATCGATGAAGATGGGTCGGTACAGGCCTGCTAGCAAAGCCACACGTGGGCCGCAGGCAGGCAAGTCTGGGGACCCCGTTCCCAGAACGCCGACAGTAGCCCCGGGCCCAAGGCGCCCCCGGGCTTGGTTTTCGAGGGCAAAGACAAGGTCAAGTGTGGATGCCACGGGCCTAATACATGCGGGCCTTGTCGATGCATGGCAGTTGATTGGACGTGGGCATCTCAGCTCCCCTCCCCACGCTACCTCGGCAACTGCCCGACTTGACAAGTCCCTGCGGCATGCAAGGAAAATCATCATTACCTATGATCATGGGGGGGGGCTGGTTGGCCTTCTCCTGGTATAAATGGGAGGGTGGCAGATCCCCCGTTTCCCATATCTCCTATGCCTCTCCCGCTTCTTCTCCTTCCTAGCTCCACTCCTTGCTTGTGCAGATGCGCCAATCCAGAGGTTCTCGGCCGCCCGAGAAGGGCAAGGCTCCCCTCAACGAAGCTCGAGCTGCTTCCGCCGAAGAAGAGAAGGTCCCATCCGCCGCGGAGATGGTAGTGAGGCCGGTTGGTGTCCGCGGCCTTGTGTGACGAGAAAGCCACCTCCTGGTACCCGCTGCCCTTGTTGCTCATGCCGATGATTCCGGAGGGAGGCATGGTGAGCGGCAACCGCCCGCGCCAAGGGCCTCGGTCACGGCGCCGCGGAGGGCGCATGCCGTCCGCCCCCAAGGGGTCCACGCCGAGGACTCCTGCCGCGAGTTCGTGCTGTGGGCGGTGAATGCCCCCGAGCACCTGGATTCGCCTCCCGCAGTTCTTCGCCGCCGAGGGGCCTTTCGCGAGCTTTGGCCTGCAACACGGCCGAACTACGACGCCCCCAAGCGACTGGAGCGGAGATTGAGTCGTTGCCTCAGGGAAGATCCTTCATGACCCGAGGCTGGGGCGAGATTGCCCGAGTCTGCAACGCGGAGGGCGCCCTCCGCGATCCACTTTGATTACGACGGAGCCTCCGTGTTGTTCTTTCAAGGTCTTCGACAAGGGAATGCCGCCCGCCTGGAGTGCTGCCCTGAGGAGGTTGCCAGGATGACGCTGCGGCGAGCCGCTGGGGGCCCGCCGCAGGCCTCGCCTGCAGCTCCTCCGCGACAGTGGGTGACTCCTGTGGTCCAGCGACTCTCCTAAGCTCGTGGAGTCTCCGGAGACGAGCGATTGCCAGATACGGTGCCCCCGAGCTCCCACCGAGCCGGAGCAGGGCCACGGTGTCCAGCCGCCGTCGCCGCTGATCTGGATGGGGTTGGCGCCGGCCTCACGTGGCCCACTCTTGATGATGGCGTCGGCGACATCTGGTGTGTGTAGATAGAACTCCTAGGAATTCCTTCCTTTTTGTTCCTTGCGAGGAATCAAGAAATGAACCCCGTGGGGGCGTGTAAAGCATCTGTAATGCCTTTTGTCAATATAGCCCTCATTATGAAGATTTGCGTGTGCATATCCTACCGAGGCTCGGCCTCCCCTTTCCAATCCCGCGGTAGTTTGGTGTTCTATGCTGACAGGTCCCGGTCCCCAGGCATGCTACAGCCGTCGCTGGTATGCCAGGTCGCATGCCGTGGTCAAGGCCAGGAGGTGAGCGGCCCGAGGTCCAGTAAGAGCTCCTAAGGCGCTATGCTCAAGAGGTCCCGTTTAGCGCGTAAGCAGCTATCTTAGGATGTGAAAGGAAGAGAACGTTGCCACAACAGGGCAGCGAAGGGTGTGAGCGAGGGTCTCGTGCCGTAGCGACTGGTGGATCCAGAGCGAGAACTTATCTTGGCTGTCCGGGGTCGGCTCCTCGAGTCATGCCGAACTCGTACGTCGGCCACTGTAGTGTAGCTTGGCCAGGCCTGTACGGGTCTGCCCCTCCCCTCCATGTTCTTCTTGGTGCTCTGCGTCCTCAGGTCCCGGCCCTCGAGCGAGCTCAGCCGCCGCTGGTATGCCAGGTCACGTGCCATGATCAAGGCCAAGGGGTGAGGGCCGGAGAGCCAGTAAGAGCTCCTGAGGCGCAATGCTTAGGAGCCCCTTTTAACGCGCAAGAAAAACGCATGAGAGAAGAGGGAGAGTCCGTGGTACCGCCTGCTGCGGCCCTCAGGAGGTCCCTGCAAGTTAGCGCGAGGAAGGGCACCAGTTGCCGTGGTGACTGCTGATTCGCTTCTGGTGCGTGAGAGGGGACTCCATACTGTGGAGAGCCCCCGGGGCGTGTACAGCCCCGCCATGACATATGGCTTGCGCGGCAGGGCTAGACGAGGTGTGTCTGGGCACTCGTGAGCCGGCGCGGGACTCACGAGGCCCTACCTCAAGGCGGGTTGTGCCAGGTCTTGGTTCTTGTTCGCTGTCTTGGTCCTGCGAGGTGGTTAGCCAACCTGCGCTGAACAAATCTCCTGAGGTTATCACGTGAGAAAGATAAACACCAATGGCCCCAGGAGGTGACGTGAACGGGGCCGTCGCGCCAGACAGAGCTCAGCCGCTGGATTTATCGACGCTGCAGGGACGGGCCCGAGCACAAACGCCGTGCTTAACTTACTCACGCAATGGGTTCTGAAGAAAGATGGCCGGCGCGCGGATCCCATGGTGGGCGACAATCAAGCAGGTGATAGTCATAGATAGATTAAGCATGAAAGGCAACCTAGCTCAGGTAAATGCAGGGAAGATGCATGCCACTGGGTCAGGCCTGAGCGGCTTGGGGATGATGCAGCCCAAGGGGCGCCCCCAACAAGGTAAGCTAAAGACATAAAAAGGGATACATGCCACAGGGACGGACCCACGCGGCCTGGGAATGATGCAGCCCTGGGGGCGCTCCCAGCTGAATGAACTTGGAAAATGTCACCTGGTTCTGTTGATGAAGGAGAGTTGGGGCAGCTGAAGGTATGCGGCGAAGGGGCTACTCCTCATGAGCCACCGGGGCCCTAGGCCTCGGGAGGCTCTGGGGTCCAGGGGGTTCCTTGTGGACCGTCTTCATCTCCGTCAGCACAGCGTGGTGCTTGGCCTCCTGAGCCGCCAGGATGCTCCGCAGGTTGCACTGATAGGTGGTCACCACGCTCGGCAGGCCAAAAGGTATGTGAATGTAGCTGTGAGGTGGGCCCTCGCAGCGTCCCACGCACGAAGGCTAGAAAAGCTCCTGAGAGGCGGCCCGGTTGAGCCCTGGGACGTCGATGGGGAGCTGCGCCTGGTGAGCGGCGGCTGCCGCGCATGGTCCTTGCGTCTTGTAGTTCCTGAGTGTTCTTGGTGATGAACTCCTGAACGGTGGGCAATCCTTGCCCTGTGTTCTCCCGAGGGAAACGTGCCACGAAGCACGCCTCCAAGTGGTGCCCAAGCGCCTCCCTCGTGATGTTGGCAAAGTATGAGGCCCTCCAGAAGATAGCCCCCAAGCCCTGCCCGAGAGGGGCGCTGGGCGCGCTTTCCTATGCGATGGAGGGAGGTGCCCCAGGCACGGGCACCGGTCCTGACGAGGCGCCGCTTGCCTGAGGCCCTGCGTGGCGCAACTGCTTCTTCTTCTTGGCGGTGACCTTAGGAGGGCGCTCGCCCTGGCTGTCGGGGTCGTCGATTGCTGCATCTTGGAAGGCACGCTCGAGGGAGCACACCACGTCTCTTTCCTCGCACGGGACTATGATGATTCCGCCGCTTTCCGGCATCTTGAGGACATTGTTGCCGTGATGGGTCACCACCATGAACTTGGCCAGGGCTGGATACCCGAGGATGGCGTTGTACGACAGGCGGATGTAGGCGACATCGAAGTCAATGAGTTCAGTGTGGTAGTTGTTGCATTCTCCAAAGGTAACGGGGAGGCGGACCTGCCCGATCGGGGGAGTAGAGCCGTCGGTCACTCCTGAAAAGGGCTTGGTAGGCTGAAGCTGGTCATATGGCACTTGGAGGTTGTCGAACGTGTCGATGGACAGGACATTGAGCCCTGCGCCGCTGTCGATAAGGGTCTTGGTAACCTGCACGTTGCCGATGACTAGTGAACAAAGCATTGGGAGGACGCCTGCGGTAGCTGCGCACTTGAGCTGATCTGCCGAACTGAACGTGATGGGGCACTTGGACCATCTGAGCAGGTGTGTGGCCTCGAGCTTAGGGAGGACTGCATTCACTTCACGAGCAAACTGTTTGAAGATACGCTGCGAGGCTGGGGCTTGAGCTCCGCTCAAGATGCAGGCGATAGCACGCGGCTCCTGGAAGCCCCCAGCCCCCTCGTCTTGGTGGTGGTCATCATTCCTTCTGGGTGGTGGCGGTAGTGGAGGAAGGCCAGCGTTGCCTTGAGGGCGATCCTCATGAGGCTGGTCCCTCCAGGCGCCCTCGCGAGGCTGATCCTGCTAGCGGTCCTCACGAGGCCGGCCGCGCCACTCCTGGCGCAGGCCACGGTCGTCCCAGCGTCCGCCACCACATCCTCCTCCTCAGCCGTTGTTGGGGATATTATTATTAGGTATAAACCGGCCATGAGGGGCCGGGTTATGCCCACAAGGAGTTAGTCATGTTCGAAGCCCATGAAGACAAGAGGTATGGCGCTTTACAAAGGAGATCTACATGAAAGCCTAGGGCACAAAGGCGGATTAGGACCCATAGATATAAACCGCCATATGATATGTAAATTATGTTGTAAGGCAAGGAAAGGTAGAAACGGAGCCGGGAACGTGTATGACCATGCCTCGGGATTCTGTAAACCACTGGGCATTAACCTGTGTATATAAAGGGACGACCCGGCGGCGGTTTAGGGACGAAAACAATAACTCGAGAGCCAGGCAAAGTGGATTCGCTCCCTGGTCATCGAAACCCTAGCAATTCCATCATAACTGGACGTAGGCTTTTACCTTCACCGTAAGGGGCCGAACCAGTATAATTCCTCGTGTCCCTTGTCCCATGTCGCGATGGCTCCACGACTAAGTCCTTTCACGAGGACATCTGCCGTGACAAAACCACGACAGTTGGCGCCCATAGTGGGGCTATCACACGATGGTTTCGAGTTCTTGAAGGGCAGCTTCGAAGGAATCAAAGGATACGATGTGGGCTGGATGACCAAGAGTCGTCGCGGAAAGCTCTACGTCGACGACGTAGGCTGGGGCCCCGAGGCCGGCTCGATCAAGTACGGGTACCGGGTCCCTTTTGGCGGAATACACGCCTTCATTGGCAAGATCGGCGAACCGGGCCCTGAGCCGGACATCTGCACCAACATCATAAAGTGTGCCTTCATGGGAGTCATCCATGGAGTGGAATCTGAGGGTAGATTCGAAACCGTTGTCTACTCTGATGACGAGTCTTCAACCGGAGAGACCGAGTCGCTGTATCAGCTGCAGGATGGCCGGATTAGTGGTGGTTCCGATGGCGACAGTATTCTGGTCCTCTCTGATCCGCCAAGTCGAGTTGTGATCTTCATGGCTGGTACACAATCAGTGCAGCATTCTTCTACCGTCGCGACGCTGATTTTCGGTTCAGCAGCTGCAACGCCAGCCGGGGCAGGGGGCTCTGCACCACCGCCGGCTCAGCCTTTGTCCGATTTATTCGACACATTGGCAATGTTGCTAGCAGCTGAGGTTAGTCCAGCAGATCAGGACCGGCATAACGTAGAGATTGAAAAGGTGAAGGATCAGATAGTTCAAGCTAAAGCAGATCTGGTAGCAGAAAGCACAAGGATGGCCGTAGAGTGGGCCGAGTTAGAGGCGCGGGCTTATCGGCTTATGTTGGATCAGAGGGCGTCAGATGATGTCATGAGGAGAAGGTACCGGTCTCACCTGCCTCCGGTTTACGAGGGAAGGAACCTCTTTAACACACCAGGAGCGGGAACCAGCAACTAGCCAACGGTAAACCGGGTGGAGGCACCTGGGACGGGGGCGTCGGTCTAGCCGCGCACGACAGATCCGCCTCGTCAGAACAATGTCCTACCACAGCATGTTTCAACGCCTCCGGGTCATTACTCTAACCTGTTGGATAACATCGTCGCTGTCGCTTCATGATTGGCAGCTCTCCCAATCGAAGGCAAGTCTCCAGTAGCAGTTGAAACACGACGGGCTAGAGAGCTCCTTCAGATGGCTTTGACCCAACAACAGGCTTATTCACACAGTCGTGAGAGGATTCATTCCACACCCCGCTCAAGTCAGAGCTACAGCAGGCATATCGATGCACCGACTGTATCAAGCAGTGCGCGAAACCGTAACCCGCCGCGAGGGCATAACCCGGCGGGTGGCGGTGCTAATGCCTAGGATGTGGTGGATCACGGTCGAACACGTCGAGAAACCGAGTTAGCAGCGCAATACGCGGCTCCTCATCTTACTCCAGTTCGTCCAACCACTTTAGTGGAACGAGGTGTGGTTTTCAGTTCTTTCCGGCTGCCGTGTCTCACCCCGGCCTTGCGTAACGTGCGGCTGCTAAGGACTTCAAGGGTCCTCGTAAGGTGCCCAATTACACTGCCGATTTACCCCCTGAGTCATGGGTTGAGAGCTATTAGATGGCGATGGAGATGCTGGACGTGGATGATGCAGCATGTGCTAAGTACTTCACCATGATGTTGGAAGGAACAGCTCGCAGTTGGTTAAAAGGTTTACCAGTTAACTCCATTGGGTCATGGGCCAAGTTAAAAAGCCGGTTTATCCAGAATTTCAAAGGTACGTGCAAACAGCCCATGTTAATTGTGGACTTAGCCGCTTGTGTTCAAGAGGAAGGGGAGTCTAAAACCCATTGGGTGCAGCGGGTATCAGCCATTCTGCATTCATCAGACCGCATCAATGCTGACACGGCAGTCTTAACATTGGAAGGCAACTGGCGGTTTACGCCTTTGAAGCTAAAGTTGGGAAGGCTCAAGCGTCACTGCAATGACATGTCCACGCTTATGGAAACCCTGGTTAAGTATGCCGATTCAGATAGTACCAAGGACCCTGAGTCCGAGGATGAAAAGACGGGGACGGGAAAGAAGAATGGCAGCACCAAGGGGCAGCAACATAACTCGGCGGGTCATGGAAACAACGGTAAGCGCAAGGCGGATAACAGCTTGGATTTTATGGCTAACACCAACACCTAGAATAATGGCAACGCTGCAAGGGTAAACCGCCCCAGCGGGGTAGAGGTTCAGGCCCCAATCTGGAACGCATGTTAAATGAGCCTTGCCCAAAGCACGGGTCACGAGAGAGGTCAGCTACGCACCTTTGGAAGGATTGTTTCATCATGCGGGAGTTTAAAAATTCAAGTTATTTCCAATACGACCAGGGACCGCCCGACGGTTCAGGAGGTGGTTCTCATGGGCCGAGTTATGGTGGAGGCGGTTCCGGTTCAGGATTTCAAGGCAATCAAACTAGACATGGCAATCAAGGCAATCAGGGTAACCAGGGGTGTTATAATCATCAGGGGGGTCAGCAGCAGCAACAATCAGGTTATCAGAGTAATCCGAAGCAGTTGAATAGTGGGAAGTACCATGTTTTCACCACTAGCCTATGTAAGCGCGATCAGAAGCTGCATAAGAGGGCAGTAAACTCCGTTGAACCGGCGGTGCCCCGTTATCTGCGCTGGTTTGAACAGCCCATTTTGTGGAGTCGAGAGGATCATCCACCCTGGGTTGATAATTCGGGTCATCTGGCCTTAGTGGTGGCACCTCAGGTTGGGGGGTATAAGTTCACCAAGGTACTCATGGATGGAGGGAGCAGTATCAATATCCTTTACTATGAAACCTTCCATCGCATGGGGTTTACAGATAAGAATCTTAAACCGTCGAACATCGTTTTTCATGGTGTGGTGCCTAGTAAGTCGGTGTACCTAGTTGGTAAGATAGCTCTAGAGGTGGCTTTTGGAGACGATCATGATTCAAGATTAGAAACATTGACTTTTGAAGTGGTGAAAATCAAGAGCCCATATCACGCCCTATTTGGATGGCCGACTTATGCTAAGTTCATGGCAAGGCCTTGTTATGTTTATCTGCAGCTTAAGATGCCGGGTCATAAGGGGACCATCATAGTGTATGGGAGCCAGAAGATTGCTTTGGAATGTGAAGAAGGTGATGCGGCCTATGCTGAGTCGGTTTGTGCATCAGAGGAGTTGAAATTTTACAAAGACAATGTTGATTCGGCAGATATGACTTCTCTGAAAAAGCCAACTATAGAGCATGATCTGGCTTTGAAGTTTAAATCGGCTGAGGAGACTAAGCTGGTTTACTTTGTTCCTGTTCATTCATCCAGGCAGTTCAGCATCAGTGCTAACCTAGATCTGAAATAGGAAAGCGCGCTCATCGAGTTCATCCGTGAGAACAGAGACATGTTTGCATGGAAGCATTCTGACATGCCAGGTGTACCGAGGGAACTCGCTGAGCACACTCTTAATATAGATCCTAAGTTTAAACCGGTCAGGCAGTTTCTCCGCCGCTTCAATGAAGAAAGGCGCAAGGCTATTGGTGAGGAGGTAGCCCAGCTTTTGGCAGCAGGGTTCATTGTGGAGGTTTTTCACCCTGAGTGGCTAGCTAATCCGGTGCTGGTACTTCAGAAAAATGGCACTGGCGTATGTGTGTGGACTACACAGATTTGAACAAGGCCTGTCTGGCTGATCCCTTTGCTCTCCCTCGTATTGATCAAATCATTGATGCTACGGCGGGTTGTGATCGTTTGTGTTTTATGGACGCTTATTCTGGTTATCATCAGATCAAAATGGCAGTTAAGGACCAGGAGAAGACAACTTTCATAACTCCATTTGGAGCCTTCTGCTATGTATCAATGCCTTTTGGGCTCAAGAGTGCCCAGGCGACTTATCAGCGTTGTGTACAGAATTGTCTTCATAATCAGATTGGGCGCAATGTTCATGCTTATGTGGATGATATTGTGGTGAAGTCCAGAAAGGAGGAAACATTGATAGGTGACTTGAAGGAGACTTTTGATAACCTCCGGGTTTATAAGATGATGCTTAATCCGGCCAAATGTCTCTTTGGTGTCCCG